>NW_005201421.1:350328-352719 GCF_000372725.1 Emiliania huxleyi CCMP1516 | reverse complement strand
AGGGAGCGAAGGACGGGCGCAGCGCCGGCCGACGCCGCCGCTGCAGACGCTGGCGCGGCGCCGTGGAGTGGCCCGACCCAGGCGCCGAGAGACCGCCGAGACGTAGCCGTGAATGGCCCTCCCCCTGACGCGCACGGAGGCGGAGGGGAGGGGAGGGGTGCCGCCCTCTAATCGCCGTCGAGACCTTGCGCCCCCTGTCGCGGCGGCGCGAGGGCCGTGGCGGCGCCACACCTTGCGCCGCGCGCTCTCTCTCCTCTCCCAGCCCGCCGCCTCCCGCCCCCCCAGGCTGCGGCGCTCGACGAGGCGCCCTTCCGCCCACTGCACGCCGCAAACACGCTCGGCAGCTCCGAGGCGGCGGCCGCCGCCAAGGCGGCGGCGGGCATGCCGAGCAAGCCTCCGCAGCAGCAGCAGCAGGCGAAGGGCGGCGGGCGGTCGATGACGAGCCTGATCTACTTCTTCGGCGTCTACTTTTTCTTCCAGTGGCTGGTCGGTCGAGGCTCGTAGGGGGGGCGAGGGAGGCACGTGCGCATGCCGCGCGAGATCACACGCACAGAGAGAGGCAGCGAATTAACAGATAGAGCGAGTTGCGGGGCGCGACTCCTCCCGCGCTCTCCGACCTTTTCATTTCGGCGCGGCCGCCCCGTAGCCCGGGATCCGATCTCGCAAGGAGTTTTTCGTTACTGTAAAGAGAAAACACTTACACCACTCGAGTTGTACATGCACGTCTCGTCGCCGGACGCCGCGCGAATAAGCCAACAGCCAAAAGGGGACGGCAAGGGCCCCGCAGGACACAAGGCGTGGACACGTCTGACGATTGCTCGCTGTGTTGGCAGCAGCAGGTGGGTCACACGGTTCCGCCCAGTCGACCAAGCGATCTCTCAGACACTGAGACGGACGAGACCGTCGTCGTCGTCGTCGGGGGGCGAGTCGTCAAAGTTTCTCGCGACGGCGGCCACCTCGGACTGCAGCTGCGCCGGCGCCTCGCGGCTGTCCTGCTCGATGACGTGGATGGTGCCGTCCTTGACCTCGACCAGCGCGATCGACTCGAGCGGGATCTGGTACCCGGAGAGGAAGGCGCGGCCCGCGTCGGCCGCCTTCTCTATCAGGAAGCCGCCGCCGACCACGTTTGCGTTCGCCATCTTGCACAGCCGCACGAGCGCGTCGGCGGTGCGGCCGCCTGCGAGGAAGTCGTCGATGATGAGCACGCGGTCGGACGGGTTGAGGTACCTGGCGCGCCACGGGTGGGTTCGGGTACCGTGTGTGGTAGGGGAGGGTGCTGTGAGGTACCTGGCGTGCCACGTGGGTTCGGGTACCGTCGGGTAGGGGAGGCCGCGCGCGGCGGGAGGGGCGGCGAAGCAAGGGGCGGCGAAGCACTCTGTCGAGACGTACAGGTCCTATCTCGGCTAGATCTCGGCTAGATCTCGGCTAGATCTCGGCTAGATCTCACTCTGTCGAGACGTACAGGTCCTATCTCGGCTAGATCTCGGCTAGATCGCGGCTAGATCTCACTCTGTCGAGACGTACAGGTCCTATCTCGGCTAGATCTCGGCTAGATCGCGGCTAGATCTCACTCTGTCGAGACGTACAGGTCCTATCTCGGCTAGATCTCGGCTAGATCGCGGCTAGATCTCACTCTGTCGAGACGTACAGGTCCTGCGGCGTCGAGGCGACGGTCGACTTGTACGACGTCTGGTACGAGTCTGAGATCGAGATCTGGCGCTGCTTGCGCGCAAAGACGCACGGCAACGAGAGCGCCTTTGCGACGAACATGGCGGGCAGCAGGCCCGTCGCCTACAGGACATGTCGGGGACGTGTCACGGACATGTCTAGGAGATGTCGGCAGGGCGGGGCAGCAAGCCCGTCGCCTCGACGGTGAGGACCTTAGTCGGCTGCTGCTTCTCGAGCCGCTCGGCGAGCTCCTCGCCGCACGCCTTGCGGCAGGGGGGGGGAGGGTGGGGAGGGGCAGGCGCGGGGGGGGAGGCGCGCTGCCGTGCCGCGGCCGCCTCCATCATCTCGACGTCGACCATGTGGTTGACGAAGCTGGACACCTGCGGGGAGGTGCAGAGGTGAGGGGAGGGGGGGAGGGGGTTTGGGGGGGGGGGGGGTTGGGAGGGACTTGGGAGGGGGGGGGTTGGGAGGGACTTGGGAAGGGGGGGGGGGGGGAGGCCCCCTTTAGGATGTCCCCCTCCAGGAAGGGCCCCTCTCCCAGCAACCCCTCCTTGAGGAGGGTCTGCCCCCCCCTCTTTTTTGGGGGGGGGCCGGGCCGCTCCTGCACCTGCATTTCGGAAAAATCCTCCAAAGGGGGGTTTCCCACAAAATCTAGTCCGAGCGCCTGGACTGCCGCCTCCACGTCAGAAAAGCGGGCGAAACCCCCCACCATAACCTCCCCCG
>NW_005201421.1:340549-350228 GCF_000372725.1 Emiliania huxleyi CCMP1516 | reverse complement strand
TAAAGAGAGGAGGGGGAGACGGAGAAGGAAGGGAGAAGAGAAAGATAAGCGGTGTGAGGGAGAAGAACAAAGACGGCTGGCGCAGGAGAAGGAGGCTAGGGAGAGCAGGACAAAGAAAGTAGCGCAAGAGAGAAGGCAGAGAAGGGGGCTGGAAGAGATAAGCAAGTTGAGAAGAGGAGAGAAAAAGAGAGGGTAAGGCAAAGAGGCGAAGGGGGAGAAGAGGAGAAAGAGGAGACGAGGGAGCAGGGGGAGGGATAGCGGATAGAGGCAGTCGCCCCCCCACCTCGCTGACCTCGAGCGAAACCCCGACCTCCCCCCTCTGACCTCCCCCCCTCTCGGCTGCCTCTCGGCTGTCTCTCGGCCGGCGCGCTCACCTCGCTGACCTTGACGAAGAGCGCGTTGTGCGCGGAGGTCTGTGCGATCGTGGCGTGCTCCTACGGAGGCGCCGGCGAGGTGACCGCACCGGCGCACCCGGCGGGGCGGCGGGAAGCAGCCGCGGGCTCTCTCTCTCTCTCTCCCCGCTTCTCTCTCTCCTGCGCTGCAAAGGCGACAGGCATCCGGAGCTCTCCGTAGCCGTGCAGCGCGAGCTCGTCAGAGACGAATGCCGTCTCGGTCACAAACACAACCTCGCGCCCCTCCTCCGACACCGGCCGCGCCCTCCCGATGAGCGCCTCGATGCAGCTCTCGTCCGACTCGACGAAGACGCGCTCCGACGCCTACCGCAGCAGCAGCAGCACCGGGGTGGGCCGCAGCACCGCACCACCCCGCCGCCCCACTCGCCTCGGCCATGGCGCCGGCTTCTGAGCGGTCGCCTCGACGTACACCATCGTCGACTCCGCAATCGCCGCCAGGCCGGTCGCCTCGTGCACGGCGCGCGCCTGTGGAAGGGGGCAGGGGAGCGGGGAGGGGTAGGGGCAGGGGAGCGGGGAGGGGTAGGGGCAGGGGAGCGGGGAGGGGTAGGGGTAGGGGTAGCGGAGGGAGGGGTCGCGGAGATTGCCTTGAGGTGCGCCCGGTCCTTAGTGCTCAGGTCGTCTGATAATATTAGAGAGACTGTCTTGTTGTATGTGCCTTGAGGTGCGCCCGGTCCTTAGTGCTCAGGTCGTCTGATAATATTAGAGAGACTGTCTTGTTGTATGTGCCTTGAGGTGCGCCCGGTCCTTAGTGCTCAGGTCGTCTGATAATATTAGAGAGACTGTCTTGTTGTATGTGCCTTGAGGTGCGCCCGGTCCTTAGTGCTCAGGTCGTCTGATAATATTAGAGAGACTATCTTATTGTATGTGCCTTGAGGTGCGCCCGGTCCTTTGTGCTCAGGTCGTCTGATAATATTAGAGAGACTGTCTTGTTGTATGTGCCTTGAGGTGCGCCCGGTCCTTAGTGCTCAGGCTGTCTGAGGTCGAGTGGCCGAGCGAGGCGAAGTCTGCGAAGTTGCGGTGGAGCAGGACGCGCCTAGGGGTGGCTCCGAGGAGGGGTCCGGGGCTGGCGGAGGGCTGGAGGGGGGAAGGGCTCCAGCTGCACGCGCAGGTTGGCGTAGGTCTGCGAGATCATGCTGAAGCGGCGCTCGGGCGTGGCGCACGCGAAGACCTGCCCGTGGCGCAACAGCTACTGCTTGAGCTACCTTGGTACTGCTTGAGGAGCGCAGGAACAGGCTCGGGCGTGGGGCTGTGGGTAAAGACCTGCAGCCACTCCGACGCGGGGAAGAGCTCGGGCGGCGCCTCGGCCTCCCCGCGAGACGCGGCGCGCAAGTACTCCTGAGGCAGAGCCGGGGGCGGGGGCAAGCGGGGGAGGGGGGCGGGGGGGGGCGGGGTCGCCAGTGAGGGCTTTGGGTTTGGGGTGGTGGGGGGGGAGGGGCACGCGGGGCGCACGAGGAAAGAGGGCGGGTTGGTGTGCGCGTAGTGTGGCAGCGCGGTGGCGGTGCGGGGCGCGGGGTGGCTGCGGGGCCGGCGGCGGGCGGCGCGAAGGCGCTGCTGCGCTCGACCTGCAGCGAGTCGGACAGCGCGGCCGCGTCCCCGCTCCGCGCGCCCTCGCTCAGCGGCACGTCATGCGAACGCGCCGCCGCCGCCGCCTCCTCCTCCTCGGCGGGCGGCGGCGGTGCGGCGGGAGCTGCTGCTGCGGAGGGCGTCGCCTCTGCCGTCCGCGCCGACGCCTCCCTCTCCGCGGTAGACAGCCAGCTCTCCGCCTCTGCTCGCGCGGCTGCCAAGTCTGCGGCGGCCAGGTCGGACCCCGACGGCGCCTCCTCGCCGCCGCCGCCCCCGTCCGCCGCCTCCGCCTCCTGCGCCTTTTTGATCATCGCGCGCAGCTCGAACTCGTCGTACCCGACGTACGCCTCCGTCGACCCCGAGGCATACCCCGACCCTCCTACAGGGCCGACCGGAGATCCGTCACCGCTGTCCGCCCCCTCCCGCAAGCCTCGCAGCCAGAGCCGCCGTCGTAGCCTGCGTCGGCCGCCTCGAGGGCCTCGTCCACGAAGGCCTCCCAGTTGGGCCCGTACTTGCGCTCGAGCAGCTGCGGCAGATACATCTCCACGGAGTCGACCTAAACACGCCCAGACAGCGCCGCGCGTGACAAGAGAGGAGGCCGCCACGCCGCGGCGAGGACGACGCGCCTCCTCCCACGCCAGGTCCTCCGCCGTCCCCTCGGGCTCGACCCAATCCTCCTCGTCGTCCCCAGCGGCCGCAGCGCCTCGCCCTGCCGCCAGCCCGTCTGCCTCTGTCACACGCGGCAGCTCGCCAGCCGCATCTGCACGCGCCGCGCCGGAAGCGACCGCCGCGCCGTCGGCTCCGCTGTCCGCCGCAGCCACGTCGATGGGGCCGCCGTCGAGAGAGGCTGCGTCGTCGTCGGCAAAGCGCACCGACACCTCCCAAGTCGCCGACTCCCAATTATCGTCATCGAGATCGGCGCTGGCGAGGAAGACTGCGGCACGGCGCGGACGCAGCCGGAGCTGCCGGACCGCCGACGGCGACTGCAGCGCTACCGCCTCGATCGCGAGCAGCGCGCAGCAGGGCCACATCCGCGGCTGCAGGCGGAGGCCCGACGGGGCAGCAGCCCGCGTGGGCGAAAATTTCTTTTTTGTACAACAGTGTGTCTTAGGTATATTGCCCTTTTGTGGTGCGGTGCGCGCCAGTCCCGTGCGGGCCAACTTTTTTGCTTCCTGGCAAGTTCGCCCGCGTCGAGACATTTCGGGCCGCAACACAGAGCAGGGAGGCTCGGCCGGTGGCATCGGCGACACCCCAGGTCCAGGCGGGCCGCAAAATGGCCAAGGTCTGCGTCATCTCGCTCGGAAGCGAGTCGGCACCTCACATCGCCGAGTGTGTGCGCCAGGAGCTTGGCGACCGGTCGGCATCGGAGGAGTGGGAGACGTCGAAGGCGCCGGTGCTCGTGGTCGTCGTCGAATGCGAGTCGGATGGCGAGCCCTGCCCCGCTGCGCGCCAGTTTGTGCGCGCCCTCCGCCGATCCGAAAACTTTGCCAACTACTCGCAGTCCATCGGACGGCGGGCGGCGGTACTCGGCCTAGCTTCCTCTGTCTGCGCTAACTCGGCCGCGCAGTTGGGAGACGGCGACAAGTACACTGGTGCGTCCCGCGTCGAGCGGGCTCTCATCGCGGGCGGCTGCACCGCGCTGCTAAAGATGGGAACAATGGAGGCGTGCCCAGCTCCTTCCTCGCAAGCCATCTCCATCTCCCTGCCTCTTCCATCTGCCTCACTGCCTCACTGCCTCTGCTCGCCTGCTCTGCTCGCCTGCCACGGCGGCCTCGTTTCAGGGATCAGCTCGACGCCGCTCCCCTCACCGCCGCTCCTCTCCGACCGCCGACGCAGGTGGAGCTGCAGAGTCCCGAGGAGAGTGCTATTCCGTGGGCCAGAGCCGTCTGCGCGGCGCTGTGACGCTCCGTTTATTATATTGCACGGTGAGCGTCCGTCATCGTTTTGCATATATTGCAATATAAGACCCTGGGGCTCTAGGTGAGTAGGGGATGTCCTGGATATTACTCTCGTCCACATCTTACTATATGTTCCAGGCGAAGGTGGCACCGTCGGCGGTGAGGGCGATGCTGTGGTCGCTTCCCGCCGACACAGCGACGACGCGCCGCCCTTCCAGCGTCTCGACCTTCTTCGGCAGCAGCTGCTGCTGCTCGTCGCCGTGGCCTAGCCGGCCAAAGACTCCACCGCCCCAGCCCCAGACGCCGCCATCGGCGGTGAGGGCGAGGCCGTGCCATGCTCCAGCCGACGCGGCGACGACGCGCTGAATAGCAAAGGCCTCGATCTTCTTCGGTAGCAGCTGGCTCTGCTCGTCGCCGTGGCCCAACCTGCCTTGGCCTCCATAGCCCCAGCTCCAGACACTGCCGTCGGCGGTGAGGGCGAGGCTGTAGCTATATCCAGCCGATACAGCGACGAGACGCGCCGCGCCCAACGAAGGCCTCGATCTTCTTCGGCAGCTGCTGGGTCTGCTCGTCGCCGTGGCCCAGCCGGCCTTGGTGACCAAAGCCCCAGCTCCAAACAGCGCCGTCGGTGGTGAGGGCGAGGCTGTGGTACTCTCCAGCCGACACAGCGACGACACGCTGGCCGGCAAAGGCCTCGACCTTCTTGGGCAGCAGCTGCTGCTGCCTGTCGCTGTGGCCCTACCGGCCATAGGCCCCAAAGCCCCAGCTCCAGACGGCGCCGTCAGCGGTGATGGCGAGGCTGTGCTCGTATCCAGCCGACACGGCGACGACGCGCTGTTCAGCCAAAGCCTCGACCTGCTTGGGCAGCAGCTGGCTCTGCTCGTCGCCGTGGCCTAACTCGCCAGAGGCTCTCCACCGCCCCAGCTCCAGACGGCGCCGTTGGCGGCGAGGGCGAGGCTATGGTTGGCTGTTGTAGACACACTCACAGCGCGTTCTCCCGGCGTCGAGGGGAGGCGGGTCGGCGTGTTGAGCTGCGTCACGCCCTCGCCGTGGCCGAGGAGGCCTGGCGTCCGCAACATGTCATGTCCGCCGAGCCGCACGACGAGAGCCGCCCCTCGCCGTCGATGAAGAGGCTGTGATAACGGCGTGCCGCCGCCCTCGCCGGCGGGTTGGACTCGCAAAGCAGCGCCGAATAGCACAGCCACCGCACGGCGCAGCTCTCTTCCTCTGGCTGCGCCGGCAGCGCGTAGCCGCGCTCACGCGCCCGCAAGCGGATGCCCTCCCGACCGCAAGCGAGGCGTGGAAGAGCAGCGAGACGGCCGCGACGCGAGCGATGTCGAGGGGGTCGCAGCGTGCTCCCCTTGGGTTGTCTGTTTTCTTTCTTTCTTTCTTTAAGTGCTCCTCGCGGTGGGAGACCCTCTCGAGTCGCTCGGAACTGAGCGTTTCCCCACTCTAGTTACCTGCCGTGGGTGCGGCCACTCTGGAGGGCTATGCGACTGCTGAGGCAAACTGTGCCGGCTCTCAAAGGGGCATGGACCCGGAGAAACCCTCGTAAGAGGTGATGGAGTCGGGGATAGCGCGAAGGTGCCTGTTGATTTGCACCAGGCGTCCCTCGATAGCATCGACGTCTCCGCCGTCGATCGCACCGTCGATTTCGGCCAAGGTGTTGGCCAGCGAACCGACAGTCTCCCGCAGTTTTCGGGTGGCAGCCACGACGGCCTTTGCCGAGGCGGTGGCCGCGGCCTCGGAGTGCTCGACGGCGGCGTCCGCGGCGATTCGCGCGCCGGCCGCCTGGCCCCGCGCCTCCTCGACCTCGAGCATCACCTGTTGAGATGTGTCGTGGCGCGTAGGCGCGGGGCACACGGGACGTGGAGAGAGCCGGGGGCGTGGGGCCAAAGGGAAGGGCGGGCGGGCACCTGGTGCAGCTGCGCGTCGGTCTCAGATGTAGCCTCAAACACCGCACCAACGACCTTCTTGCCGACGGCAGTGGTGTGGTTGGCGTTCTTGAGGAAGAGCTCGCGTGTCGTGTTCTCCTGGGGACGCGAGCAGGAGGTTCCGGGGGCGGGGGGAGTGGGGTGGACGGCCGGGGCGCGCGCCGAGTCGGCGAACAAAGCCTCAGTGCGCGCGGCCGAGAGAGCGACGCGCTGGCCGACGCTCATGACGGCACCGTGCGTACGCGAGTGCAGCTGCTTGTTCTCCGAGCGCGTGTCGGAGTGCAACCGCTTGTTCTCCGAGCGCAGCTCGTTCATCTCGCTGCGGAGCTCCGCGAGGCTCGCCAACAGCGTGGCGTGCTCTGGGTTCTGCGGAGGCGTGGTGCGCAGGCGGCCATCCACCTGCCGCGCCTGGAGCTGCACCCGCGGCACGACCGCCTGATAGGGCGCAGGGCGCGCGTGACGGCGGGCAGGCGGGAAGGGGCGGGGGCAGAGGCGGGTGAAGGGGGCAGGCCGGAAGGCGGCAGGCGGGATGGGAAGTCGGGAAGAGGACACGGGAAGGTGGCGGTGCTGCTCACGACCTGTTTCGAGTGGAGTGGCGAGGCGAAGATGTCGCCCGGGCGGACGTTCTTGCTGTCCTCGACTGCCGCCTGCGGGGTGCGGGGTGGCGGGGTGAAGGCGCGGCGAGGAGAAAAGTTGGTGGGGAGAGCTTGGCTGTGTGGAGTGAACGGTCGCGCACCGGCGGTGAGACCGTCGCGGGCGCGCCCGTCTCGTTGTGCGGCGCGGCGTTCTCGTCGCCCTGAGGGCGGGAGCGCAGGTCCATGCCAGTTCCTGGGAGAATGCCGGCAGCTATTTGGGACTATATTCGGCGCATGACGGCCGCACCTTGCTCGGCGCCATCTTCTTCGCCTTGGACTTGGAGGCATCCTCCTCGCGGCACGTGTACTCCGCGGCGAGCTCCGCCGCCTGCTCGAGCGTGAGCGGGGCAATGACGACTGCCTCGATGTCGTGGCTCGCGGCCGACTTGTTGATTGCAGTCTGCAGTATCTCGAGCAGTGCGCCGCGGTCGGCACGCTTTGCCTGGATGAGCGAGCTGAGCGCCGCGCGGACCTCGGGGCACTGCCGCAGCACCGCCTTCTTGTAGGCGATCACTGATGTGTATTGCTTGGTCACGTGGTCGTACGAATGCAGGATGATGATGTCCCTTACGAACCTGCTAAGTTCGGTGAGCTCAGCAAGCGGCGCGTGCTTCGAGGCGAGGACCTGCGCCAGGTATGCGCTGCGCTTGATCTCGTTGGCGGCGAGCACTTTCTCGTTGAGCGTCATGGGCAGGGTGTATTTCAAGCGTTCCTGGCAAGAGAAAAGGGGCGCTGCCCGTCCAGTCCCCTTTTAGTTTCTGCCGAAACTGATAGGAAGCGGCGTCGAGGCGGCCAACGGCCATGCGGCCGAGGGGGCAGGGCTGCGCTGCTGGTTGCGACGTCGAGCGGCGCATCGCATCTCCATCGCGCTCTCTCGCAAGCTGCATGGGATCCCATATGTATGAAGAAAGAGATGCAGGTAGGTGGCAGCCGATCAGTTCCCAATCACGCAATGTCACGCTCTTTCGCGCGAAATACATTTTTATCCCGATGAGGGCGAGGGCGAGCGTCTGCGAGAGCACAGGCCGCCTCCACGCACAGAGGAATGAAATTAAGAGATAGGTTGAGGACCTTGAGGAAGGCACGCCCACGTTTTCTTTTCTGACTGTAACAGACTCGACGACAGATCTCTGCGGGACACCACTAGATCTATCCGTTGTCGTGGTCGGCCGCAACCTCGACAACCTAAACCTCGACATGTGGAGCAGACCCCGCGCGGCCAGCGCGCCGCGCAGCTGGGCCCCGGTGGTCGTCAGGACGGATCTCGACCCCTCCGGCACGAGCACCGCGCTCGTCAGCGACTCGGCAGACTATGCCGAGGAGCGCGTTCGAATGGCGCCCCGCCGAGAGCTCGCTATCAAGCGAACCTGGCAAAGAGAGAAAAGGCGGTCCGACCACTTATAGAAGTTCGGAAACAAGAAAACATCATGCCGCTTTCGCCCAGGCCCCCTTGAGTCGCACATGCCTCAGTCCTCCTGGTCCTGCCACGGGCCGTCCCAATAGCTTCCCCGCACACCCCAACGCGTGTCGGCGCATTCAGATTCTTGCTCGCCGCATTCAGATCATCTTCGGGGCGCTCGCACTGTCGCCTGTCGCAAAATGGGCACTAGCTAGAGCTCACACTAGAGAGGCCGTCATCGCATTCGCATTCCTGGGACCCAGCGCTACGTATGGCGCTACGACGGCGCTGACTTCTGATTGTCGTTGCTGACTCTTCCCTTCTCGACTGTCCGTGCTTGATTGTGCGTCTCTCGTTCTCTCTTGGGTCCCGGGATTGTGTTTTTTTAATAAAGGGGGGCTGAGTGTGGTGGCTGGTGGCGCTCACGTGTCCGTCTCGCGCCCCGCGGTCTGGCCACGGGCCGCGTTCCTACAGCTTCGCCCGCATCCCCCCAACGGCAACGCGTGTCCGCGCATTCAGATTCTTGCTCGCGCATTCAGATTCTTCGGTGCGCTTGGGCTTGCAGCTTGCACACACTTTCGGCGGGGCCGCAAATAAAGGGGCTCTCGAGTACGCGTCGGCTTTATATACTCTATACACACACTCAGCCGGCGGCCCGCTCTATTAGACCGTTACCCCTTGCGCCTGGGGCCTGGACGGCGCTTATTTGCCCACGCGGGCCCGCGGGGTCTACACCAATTCCCTGACTCCGCCAGAAAAAGCTAAAGACCGCGGCGACACGACACACAGTAATACACGAGATCACGATTTTTGGGCGTTGGCTAGGCCCCCCCTAAATACTGGCTAGTCGAGCATCCTCCTGGCCTCTCCGCCGGAGCGGGATCAGTCAGGAGGGGAGGGAGTGCCGCTTGCTGCACTCGGCAAGCCAGAGTCGGTCGTTCCTGCGACGGGGCGAGGCGGAGTCGACCGAGCGCGGGCGGGATCCAAGCGCATGACGGGTTGGGAGGAGGGAGGGACAGAGCACCTTTCGCAGGCGGGACTCCCAGAGGGGCGGCAGCGGAAGGAGCGGGCGCGACGGGAGGCTTCGGGCGCCACGCCGCCGGGCCAAACTGCTCCTGAAACGACGCCTGGCGAGACGCCTCAACGTCCAAAGGCACAGCTGCGCTGCCGCCCGCCGCGTCGCCTGCAGCCGCGCCGCTGCCTGCAGCTGCGCTGCCGCCGCCCGCCGCCTCGCCGGCCGGTGGCGCGGCCGGGGCTGGCTCCTCGCGAGGGGCTGGCTGGGGCGGCACCTCCACGCGCGGCTCCACAGCGGGCGGCGGCGGCTCCGTCTCTCGCGACGCAGCGCGAGAGCTGTCCGGAGGCAGAGATGCTGGAGGCGGCGCTGCTGGAGGCGGCGCTGCTGCAGGCGGCGCTGCTGGAGGCGGGGCTGCTGGAGGCGGCTCTGCTGGAGGCGGCGCTGCTGCAGGCGGCGGCGGCGCTGCTGGAGGCGGGGCTGCTGCAGGCGGGGCTGCTGCAGGCGGCGCTGCTGGAGGCGGGGCTGCTGCAGGCGGCGGCTCCGCCTCGCTGGATGCGCCGCGCGAGAGGAGCGAGGCGATGCGCCCCCCGGATCCGGCCGGCTCGGCTGGGAGAGGGACCGCGGGGGGCGGGGCGATGGCGGGCGGCGGCGCGTAGGGCGGCGGTGCGAAGCCCTTTGGAGAGGCGGGCAGAGGGAGGAGGGCAGAGGCGGCGGGCGGAGGCGGGACGGGAGGAGGGGCGGGCGGGACGGGAGGCGGGTCCACGGCAGCGGGGGCGGGAGCGTCCGAGGGGGGAGGGTGCGGCGGCGGCGGCTGGCCGGGCA
>NW_005201421.1:337485-339882 GCF_000372725.1 Emiliania huxleyi CCMP1516 | reverse complement strand
GCTTCGGCGGCGCGGCCGGTGCGGATGGCGCGGGCGGCGGCGAGGGGAGGGGCGGCGCGAGGAGAGAGGCTGGGAGCGGCCTCCAGTCGACCGGCACGCAGGGCGGGGAGCGGAGGGCGCGCGAGAGCGCCAAGGAGAGCCTGAGTGGGGCGGGCCGCGGGCGGTCGGGAGGCGGGGAGGCGCGGTCTCGCCGGCGGGCGGGCGAATGCGGGGCTGCGGCGGGGCGGGGCGGGCGGGCTGAGCTCACTGCTGCGACCGCTTGTGCGCGCTCTGCTGCCGCTGCGCGAGATCTGGAGCGAGCGGCGCAAACTGGCGGAGCGAGTCCAGCACGACGGCCGAGGCGTGGTATGCCTGTGCCACCTTTGGCGCGTCCACGATCGTCCAGCGCTGGCTCGGGTTCGGGATTGACACCTCTGGCTTGTCGGCGGAGCGTGCGCGGTTGGACAGGTCGATGGCAAACTCTCGGATCGTCTCCTGCGGGTGCTTCGCCGCGCGCTGCGCCTCGAGCTGCGTGCGCTCCTGCTCGAGCGAGTCCATCAGCGAGGAGACGTACACGAGGTCCGCCGGACGGAGGCGCGAGCGTAGCTGCAGCGCGATGTTCATCGCAAAGACGCGCAGGTAGTGCGCGACGATCGGCTTGGCAGCCTGCAGCTCGCGCGAGCGATCGAGGTAGACGCGCATCGGCTCGAGGGCCGGTGGCGGCTGCTGAGACGCCATGCGAGAGGACCGACCGTGCACGGTGGCGGAGCGTGCACCGTGGCAGGGCTGGCTGTCGGCCCGAGGCGCGCCAGGGTCGGGAAGAAATCGCTGGCCTCCGTCAATCCTTTAGCTTTCGAGGTCTCGCCTCCCTGGCGGGGGGGGGCGATACATGACGCGCACGCTTCGGTCGAGTGCGCGGCTCGCGACCCTGCTGCCGCCGCCGCAGCACCGGCCGAAGCGCGGACGCGACGTGCTGACGCTGCTGCTCTCGTCGGAGGGCCACGAGCTCCTCGCAGACCTTCTGCTGCCGCAGCTCCTAACACATCCAGAGTCGCTCGGCTGTTTAAGGATGGTTTGCAGGCGGCTCTGCGCCTTTGTCGCGGCGCAGGGCGCGCTCTGGGGGCGGCTCTGCAGTGGCCTCAAGCTCACAACCGCGGCCCGCTCCGCGCTCGCGGGCATATCGCCGCACCTGCGCTACGCGCGCAGCCGCAACGCGAGCTTCGAGGCGCGCTACCTGCTGCTCGAGGCTCGGAGGGGAGGAGGTGCGGCCTCTCCGACGCGGCACGCACACCGACTTCCCAACCTTTTTCCACGTCGCCGAGCTGCGAGCCGGCCCGAGCCATCGGAGCACGCGCGAATGGTACGACCGTGTTCTGGCGGCGGTCGAAGCTGGGGCCGACGTGACGACCAGCGACAGGGACGCACAAAACTTGCTGCATCTGGCCGCCACGTTTGGCGACGACGCGACGGCCCGGCTGCTGGTCGCGGCTGGGGCAGACGTCTTTGCGAGAGACCGGTTCGGCCGCGACTCTTTCTCCAAGGCGGGAGGACGCCAGGCGCTCCAGGACGGCTCTGCGGTCGCAGCGTTCCTGCACCGCGCTACCCTCGCCGCGAGCCTGCCGCGCGGTCCCGGGGACCAACTTGCGGGCTGAGCTTGCGCCGCCGATTCGCGCGCGTTCCCTGTCCTCGCCCAGTCGATGTGTGTGTGCGTGCGTGGTGTCAATAAACCTTCCGTCAGTTGCTCAGTTATCGCGACCGCGTTATTATATATTATTTCGTAAAAAAATCTTTTCATACCGTACCCACACCTCTCCCACGGTATGTACTTGCCAGCCGCACGTAAGGTCTCATATAAGAGTGGAAACCTAGGGGTGGAAACGGGGGAGCGACAGAGCGAGACGGGGTCCTCTAGGGTGTAGGGACCAGCACTTTAGGCGCGTGCGCGTGATAACTGATATCTCGATTCTCGTTTATCTCTTCTAGTTCTGGTTCTGATACGGATAGCGGCGCCGCGGGAGAAGAGTTACGGCCGCGCTGGCGGGCGCGGCACTGTGGGAGCGGCGGTACGGCGGCACGGCGGTAACGGACGGCAGGGGGTACGGCGGAGCAGTAATAATATCGTTGGCCGAAGCCTCGTTGGCCGAAGCCTCGTTGGCCGAAGCCTCGTTGGCCGAAGCCTCGGTGGCCGAAGCCTCGGTGGCCGAAGCCGGTGTGGGGAGGTGTGTGGAGGTGTGGGGAGGTGTGTGGAGGTGTTTGGAGATGTGTGGAGGTGTGGGGAGGTGTGGGGAGGTGTGGGGAGGTGTTGGGAGAGGTGGGAAGATGTGGGGAGGTGTGGGGAGGTGTGGGGAGGTGTGGGGAGATGTGGGGAGGTGTGGGGAGGTGTGGGGAGGTGTGGGGAGATGTGTGAAGGTGTGGGAG
>NW_005201421.1:335790-337270 GCF_000372725.1 Emiliania huxleyi CCMP1516 | reverse complement strand
GGGAGGTGTGGGGAGGTGTGGGGAGATGTGGGGAGATGTGGCGAGAGGGAGATGTGGGGAGGTGTGGGGAGGTGTGGGGAGGTGTTGGGAGAGGTGGGGGGATGTGGGGAGGTGTGGGGAGAGGGAGGTGTGGGGAGGTGTGGGGAGATGTGGGGAGCAGACCAGTGTGTAGGTGAAGGCCCCTTGCGAGCGGGCGGCCAGGGCGGGCGGACAGGGCGGGCGGGCGGGAGGGTAGCAGGAGCAGCATCAGCAGCAGCAGCAGCAGCAGCAGCAGCAGCAGCACAGGTTAGGCCAGCCGCGCAGAGGGCAGCGAGGCTGAGGTCAAAGAGCAGCAGGATGTTGAAGTCACAAAATTGGTCGATTTCGAAGTTGCTCGAGACGGCCCGGAAATTGCCCCGCGCCGAAGCCCCGGTGTCGGCGCACCGCATCTCGGCCGCGAGGACCCGGTTACGCCGCCCAAACGAGCAGTAGGAGCTCGGGCACAACTTTGTCGACTAACAGGTTGAGGAAAAAATCGGCGAAGAAACGGCACCGGCGGTACGCCGGGACGAGCCCGGAGCGATCACATTGTTCAGAACCGCGGCGGCGAGCCGCCGCGGGCCCACAGGAGGGCTGGGAGGCGCGGCACTAGACCGCGCCGCCAGCGAGGCGAGAGCGGCAGCAGCCGACATACCCGAGTGGGACGCACGTCGGCCGTCCATTTTGGACAGAGGAGTGTGTGGACCGCTGGCGCGCGCACACTTCTCACTTGACTAGTCACTTGTAGTGGAATCCGAAACCGGTTTGTTTCCATCCACACGGGCACACAGGACACAGCGCACGCTCTAGCCCCCACACACTGCTGTGGTCTGCTGCCCGGACGCGTTGAATCGATCACACATTGGCTACACCACCCATCGATCTCGGCGCTGCCTCGCGACTTACCGCGGGCAATAACAGATAACGCCGAGGAGGGCGATATCCTCCCTCCTCCCTCTCCCACATGCGCGTCGCACTCGGAGAGCCCGGCCAGGCCTGCACCTCCCCTCAAGCCGGGTGGGGCTGCGGAGGCTGCTACTTTCGGGCCGCCTCTCGGAAGCTCGGCGGCAGCCACTTGTTGGCACCCGACGCGTCTTCGGCCGCCACCGACACGCCGCCCTTCGCATCGCTGGCAGCGGTGGGCGAGGGTCGCGCCGGCGCCGCCGACACCGCCGGGCCGCCAGTTGCGGCCGCAGCCTCAGCTCCGTGTGGCCGGTGCGGCATCCACGAGGCTCGCCGGGCCGCCCCGTCCGCCCGGGCCTGGGAGGCGAGGCTGGGCGGCGAGTTTGGCGCCAGCTGCCTCGCGGGCACGGCCGGGCCGCCCTCCGTGGACGCCACCACCGCCGCAGCCGGCGTCGGCGCCGCTGTCGCTGCCGGTGTGGCAGCCTGTGTGGTAACCTGTGTGGCTGCCGGTGTGGCTGTCGGCGCCACGTGCCCGTCCGCCCGCCGCTCGAGAAGGAGG
>NW_005201421.1:331023-335690 GCF_000372725.1 Emiliania huxleyi CCMP1516 | reverse complement strand
GCAGCAGCCAGGCGGTCGCGAGGACGGGGAGGAGGAGAGCCGTGAACGCCACGCGCACCAGCCACGCCGCGCATGTCGCGACGAGGTTTACCGCGCCATCCAGCACGCGTGAGGCACCCACGAGAGCGAGGCCAAAGCGGCCTGCAGCAAAGCGCAGCGCCGCCAGCGGTTGCGCCACGACCTCGAGCTCTCGCCGCTGCCCCTGCATGAGGACGGGTCGGCACTGCAACGTGCGCGGCGGCGGTCGGAGGTGCGACGCGCAAGGCATCGAGAAGGGCGTGCGCAGCTGGTAGGATTGGACTGGGACAAGGGCCTGTGCCGAGAGGAGAGCGCATGTCAACATGGGGGCTCTGCTGCTTGCTTGAAGGCGCAAGTAAAAGAATTGCGCGCGCCGTTTAAGAGGAGGGCACGTGCCCTCGTGCCGCCGAGTGCGTATCCTATGCGAGAGAGATCCCCTGTGCCCTGTGCCCAGCCCTCTCCGCGCGGCGATGCGCCCTCCCCCCTCGCTTTTGCAAAATCCTGCAAAGGTGGGGACGTGTCTGTCCTCGACCCAGCCCTAGCTTGGGATGTCCGTTGTATTTATTTATTTATTTACGTGCGCTCTTCGGCGGTGGTGATCTGATCACCCGAATGCCACGTTAGGATCGCTCATCATCGCAAACCCCGTCAGCAGTCCGCCTTCGGGTTCTCTCTCTCTCTCTCTCTCTCTCTCTCTCTCTCTCTCTCTCTCTCTCTCTCTCTCTCTCTCTACATACTTGAAACGAGAGAGAGAGAGAATTCTTGATACGAAACCACGACGACACACACCAGTCGACTCGCATCGGTTGCCTCCATGAACGGCGGAGCTATTCTCGCGTCCACACCACACCTGGCTCCAACGTGGACACGCCCATAGCTGGGGACACTACTAGGTCACGCATCTCTCTCTCTCTCTCACATAGGTAGGTAGGTAGAAAGGTGAAGAACAGCCAGGCTCGGACTGGACACCAACGCGGTATGGGTGGACGCTGGACAGATGATGACGACACGCACGAGCGACACACAGACACAAAAGGCTCACAAGACACACAGCCATCTGGCTGCCACACACCCTGAGTTGGCGTACACATCTCACATACTTGAAACGTAAAAGAATTCGAACGCGCGGGCTGTGAGTCAGCCCAGCGCCAGCCGCCCCGGGGCTCCGGTCGTCCACAGCCTCAAATGGACGACCAGAGCGGCGACACGCTGCCACCTCTCCTCCTCGCGTGCCGCACCTGCGCGCTGCCCGCGCTGCGGCTGCTCCTCGAGACTGCCGCCTCGCCCGACCGGCTGTGCGACCAGCATGGGCTCGGCGCGGCTCACCACCTGAGCCTCGCCGAGGCGGAGCCGGGCGACAAGGCGGCCGCGCTGCGGCTGCTGCGGCACGCGAAGCTTGACCTCGACGCACCTTCGCCGTCGGGCCTCCTGCCGGTCCACCTCGCCGCGCGGACCGGCGACCTCGCCTTCCTCTCGCGGCTGCTTCTGGTTTCGCGCAGCAGCGGAGCGCGCGACGACGCGGGCCGGTCGGCGCTGCATCACGTGGCGCTGGGAAACTCGCCTCGCGAGGCGGCCGTCGTCCCGCACCGGGTCGCCACAGACGGCTCCGTCGCGCCGCTCGACGCAGAGGAGCTCCGCTGCCTCCACCTGCCTCCACCGCCGCCCGAGGAGGAGCAGCTGGCGGTGGCGCAGCTGCTGGTGCGCTTCGCGGCGCTCGACGCGCGCGACGTCGACTCAGACCGCCGCACCGCCGCCGCGGTGGCGTCGTCGCTAGGCCTGCCTCTCACGCCCCTCTGCCTCTCTCCCTCCTCTGCCTCTCTCTCCTTTTGCGCCTCAGCCGCTCAGCCTCTCTCCCCCTCGTCCTCCCTCCTCTCTCCCTCTCTCTTCTCCTGCCTCTCTCTGCCTCTCTCCACTGCCTCTCCTCTCCCCTGCAGAGGGGCGCGGCGCGGCGCTGGCACTGGTGGCGGCCCTCTCACCGCCTCCCGTCTCACCGCCTCCCGCCCCGCCTCCCGCCCCGCCTCCGGCCCCGCTAGGCGCCGAGGAGCTCGCTTCGTGGCTCAGGGGCGCAGAGGCCGCCGCCGAGCAGAGGGCAAACACGCGCTGCGGCCGCCGCCGCCTGATGCCGGCCCTGCTGTGCACGGCCATCGGCGGAGCGCACGTGCTGTACGCCTGCGGCCTGCGCGCCGCTGCCGCACCAGGGGCGGGCCCCGCCCCTCTGCACGGCCCCGCCCCTCCCCTCACCGCCGCCTGGAGGCTGGCTCTGCCGGCGGGCCTGCTGCTGCTCGTCGCCCTCTCCGGCGCCACCGCCTCGTGCTCAGACCCAGGCTACCTCCCGACGACACACGGCTGCCTGCCCGCCGCGCCTCCGCCCGCCGCCTCTCCGCCCGCCACGCCGCCTGCCGCCTCCCCGCCTGCCGCCTCCCCTGTGGCCGCAAGCGCCGCGACGGCGATGCTCGGCGGTGCTGTCGCGAGGCACTGCCACGCTTGCGCGCAGCCGAGGCCGCTGCGGGCGAAGCACTGCCGCGCGTGCGGCCGCTGCGTCTGCGACTTTGACCACCACTGCCCGTGGATCAACAACTGCGTCGGCGCGCGGAATCGCGCCTCCTTCTACCTCTTCATCTCCCTCCTCCTCGCCGACGCGGCAGCCGTCGCCGCGCTCTCCGCCGACGCCCTCCTCGAACCTTCTCCGCACCCGGCGCCGGACAGAGGCGACGGGCGGCCGACGACGCTGCTGTGGCTCGCGCTGGCGGTGGCGGCGCCCGCCTGCCTTCTGCTCGCTCGCTTCTGGCTCCACAGGACGCGGAACGCCCTCGCCAACCTCACCACAAACGAGCGGCTCAACCGGCGCCGCTACGCGCATTTCCGATCCCCAAACGGCGCGCTGGTCAATCCATTCGACCGAGGCGCCGCGCGCAACTGCATCGCCTTTCTGTGCCCGGCCAAGCCGCGGACTGTGAGCCTCCTTTCTGCCGCGTAGCGCTGGCGGCCGGCCCCGCTCCACTGTGAGATCTCCGAACAGCTAGTAACGCAAGAGCATCTCGTCTGACCCGCGAGCCTGGCGTGCGGGCGCCGGCGCTCACACGTATACGCCTCGGAGCCGGGCCTCGCACGTCGCACAGCTCAGGGCGCACAGGGGGGAGCACTGCCAGTGGCCCACTCGCCACTGCTGAGCACTGAGCAGCTCACAGTCACACACGGGGTGCGGGTGTCACAGGTCGGTGTGTGGGTGGAGCGATCTCTTCGCGCCCCCCAGCCACCAAGCGCCCAGCCCCGCCTGATGTCGTGTCACGCGTGGTGTTCGATGCAAATTGTAAAGTTACGTGGGCGACCACAGCACATCGTGAAAAATCAGAAATGTCCAAGGCACATACGGATACGGCTTATAGGGCGCGCGGCAGCGGGGCAGGGCAAAGGAGCCTCTCTCAAAGTGTGTGTTAGAGGCCAATCCAGCCGCGAGTTGACGCCGCCTCGCCCCTCTGCACCACCTCCCTCGCGGCGACGTCTCACGCAGCCGAACGTCTCACGCAGCCGTCTCACGCTGCCACTGGCTCGCCAGTCGTGGGCGAGAGCTCGATGCAAGATCCGCCGAGCGCCTCGATCTCGGCGCGGGCGGAGGAGGTGAAGGCGTGCGCGCGAACCTTCAGGTTCTTGACGGTCAGCTTGTCCGCGGCGCCCACCACCTTGTTGAGCTTCCGCTTGGACTTTGAGACGGCACGCGCCGCCAGCAGGGCCGCATAGTCAACCTCGGCGCCGTCGTCGAGCTGGTTGAGGGCGGAGACCTTGATGATCTCGTACTCGGTCTTCGTGTGCCCGGGGCCGGTGGGCCGGCCCACGAACTTGGGGAGACTGCGAGGGCGGAGCGGGGAGCGGGGCTCGGCTTTTGGGCACAGCAGGGGCGCGACAAGGGGGCGGCGGGGCTCGCCGGCGGTAGAGCGGGATCTGGCCGCCCTCAAAGCCGGGGCGGGTGGAGTGGCCGCTGCGCGACTTTTGGCCACGGGTGCCGAAGCCGCACGTCGCGCCCTGCCCCGCCGAAATGCCGCGACCCTTGCGCGCCGCGCGGTGCTGCGGGGGGCGGCGGCAGCGCGGGTCAAGGGCGCAGGCCGGAGGGCGGACTGGGGGCGGAGGGCGGGTGGCGCGGCCGCGGGCGCTTCGGGAGGGGTGGCCCCGGGGCGGGTCCTCACCGCCGAGCCAGGCGACTTTGAGAGCGAGCCCAGGTCGAGCCCCTCGAGCGTGGGCGCCTCGGAGCCGCGCGTCTTCCAGTCGAAGACGCGCATCGCGAGGTCGGCGCGCGAGCACGCGGCGGCGGGCGCCGTCGCCCGCGCCACCGAGCCGAGCAGGCCCTCTGCGCTGACGAACAGCGCGGCAGCAACAGCCAAGCGCAGCAGCATGGAGGCAAGCGAAGCTCGCGGAGAGCTCCACGAAGAATTCTTTTTCGCTGGTACTTAAAACAGTGGCCAGGGGCGGGGCTTGCATTTTTGCCGTCGCCAGTCGCCCCCCCCCAAACGCTACACCGGGGGCCGCGGCGGCCCGGGCCCCCGCGGGGCCGCGGCGGCCGCCCGACGGGTGGGGTAGGGGGGTGGGGACCCCCTTCCGGGGGCCCTGGGGGGGGCGCCGCACCCGAAAACCATAGGGCGGGAAACAAACCGCAA
>NW_005201421.1:326967-330923 GCF_000372725.1 Emiliania huxleyi CCMP1516 | reverse complement strand
GCTCGGCCGCGAGCGCTCCCGCGCCTGCGGTGGGGCAAGGCCTGAGGGCGGGCGGGCGGGCGGGCGGGCGCGGGCGGGGGGGGGGGGGGGTAAACGCTGCGCCGCCCCCGCACCAGCGACACCGGCCGCGGCTCGCCTCCACGCGCCGGCTCGGAAGAGGGGCTGTCGGCGGCGCAGCAGAGCGCGGCTCGCCTCGGCGCTCGAGCCGCCAACAGCCCCACTCCTCGACGTGACGGCCGTTCCCAGGGCCGTCCGGTGCGCGCCCGACCCACGCCCCCTCTCGCACCCCTCCGACCCCCCCTGCGCGGCGCACCTATCCGCTGTGCGCCGGCTCGAGCGCCTATCGCCAAATCGCGACGTTTGAGCGCAGCGCACGCGTCCCACACGTCACGCGCGCGCAGGAGAGCTTGCGGCACCGCGGTAGCGTGTACTCACCGAGGGCATCGCGCCGAAAACCCCGCGCATTCCGCCCCAGCAGAGGCTGCAGCCTCTGCACAAGCTACACCACTGTAAGAATGGTGAGTACTTGGGGTTGAGTGGGCTTGCTTGCTCCCTTAGCCGGGAGCAAAAATGCAACGCCGCGCCGACTGGAGACCAATTGTACCCACAACCGTCGGGCGACGCACACCCACCGCCGTCGGCACCGCCGTCGCCGCCCGAGCCTGCCTCCTCCCCCGCTGGAGATGCCGGCGCCACGCCGCCCTCCCCGGCCACGCCGCGGCCACCATGCATGCGGCCGGGACCGCGTCCCCGACGACGCCGAGCACTGCCCGGAGTGCCGATGGCCCCTGGACAAGACCTACGATGGGCCCGAGTACTGCCTTTACCGCCTCTGCCTGTACCGCCTCGTGGGATCGCTTGTCATGTGAGAGAGTGCGTTGTGTTCTTGTTTTGTATCCGCTTTCTCCTTCTGAGCAATGCCGACCGAGCCCGCAGCGTTCTTTTTTATGGTTTGGAAGCTTGCAAGGCGAAAATAACAAAAAAGAAAATGATAGCCTTCGGCCGTCCTTGCAAGCTCTCATCGGTCGGCGGCGCGCCTTTTGCCATGCTGAGTGAAGATGTTGTTGTTGTCGAGCCACAGCCAAGCAGCGACCAGCAGCAGACCCTTCCGAGTAGACGTTCGGGTTGGGCGCCTCTCTGGTCGTCATCCTTTTCCAACCAAGTAGCTCAGCGAGAGGAATAGACAGAGGCGTTGAAGGAACGCAGAATGGGCTCATAGACGCATGCTCCTTTTACGACCGCTCGGCACCGTTGTGGCATGCCTCACTCCGTGCCTGCCAGTGTGGCGTTTCGTTCTCTCCCATCCCGCGCTGCTTCTCTCTCCCGCCGGCCGCTCTGTCTTGAGCTCTGTCGACAGGCTTTCCCAAATAAAATGTTTGTGCAAAAATCACGCCTCAAGCGATGTCCGAGCTGCACATCGCACGCCCATCAAGAAGCTGTGACGACTGTCGGGCTGCACTGGGGGCGGTGTGCGAGGGTAGGCGGCCTCTCCAACTCTGCGACCTGCGTGGGACTAGTTGGGAGTCACGCTGCGTCCTGCCGATGAGCTGAAGCGTCAAGGCGGAGGCGCGTGCGGTGCTTGCGGATCTTCGGCTGCAAAGCAGTCTTGCGGACACCTTTGGCTGCAAAGGCCAAAGCAGTCGTCACGCCGCGCCAATTGGTGCGCTCGCGCTCTCGGCATCGACGGGATCGCCTTGCGCCTTTGCAGAGCTACATCCAAGGACAAGGTGCCGGCAGCGGGGCGTGAGAGTGCGGACTGCGTGCGGACTGCTAAAAGCGTCGAGCTAAAAGCACCAATCGGCCCTTTTGAGGTCACATCGGGCTAGCCATCGGGGCCCTTCGATTCGCTGCACGGGCGGCTGGTGGGTGGGGACGCGAGAGACCGAAGACGACGACACGCTCGAGCAACACACAGACACACACAAGCTCACAAGACACTCAGTATGTATGTATCTAGGAAGGTGAAGAACAGTCAGGCTCGGACTGGAGACCAACGCGGTATGGGTGGACGCGAGACAGATGCAGGACAGATGACGGCGACACGCTCGAGCGACACACAGACACACACAAGCTCACAAGACACACATGTCATCCAGCTGGGCTGCCACACACCCCGAGTGGGCGTACACATCACTCTTGGCCACGTCCCCCCTGTCGCCCCCCCCAGCACCCACGGTGCCAAGGGCTCAAACAACAGCACACAAACACAGACAGGCGACAGGGGGTAACGAATAACGTGTGAGGCTAGAGCAGACTGCTCCGCCTCTAGCAATCTCGCCGCCCGGCCGCAGGGCACGGACAAGACCATGTGTGGGGTCGTGTGAGGTGTTCCGCCGTAAGCTCGACGGGGCGCGCGTGTCAGCGAGAAAGTTGCGGGCGGAGCCATACCTGACTTTTCGAAGACGAGCGTCGAGCCCCCGGGCGGGCGGGCCACGGGCCCACGGCCCACGGATGCCAGTCCGTGCCTCCGCGGGAGTCGCCCTTCGAGCGGCGTCCCGTCGGCACCGTCTCAGGAAATGGTGAGAAGAAACACGACGATCGAGGGGTCCCGTGCCATGCGGAATCGACCCAATCCAGTGCACAAAAGTGCTCAAGAAGCGGGTGTTTGTTCCTTGCATATTGGCCGTACGTCATGACGCGGTAGGTAGGGTAGGTCTGGGCCCTCCCGTCGGGGTTTTCCCTCTCTTCACGCTGGAATTTTCTCAGCAGAAACAGGCAGAAAAAGAAATTTTCCGCGGAAATCACGATGATCGATGTCAACCCTCCCCAAGTGGGTGATCTGATGCTTTGTAGGGCATGAGAGTGGCCTGCCATGTCACAGGAAGGACTGTGGTTGCAGGAGAGACCAACCATCACTTCAGTTGGTATAGTACCCCACCTTCACCCGGCCTGATTTCTTTTTTAGTTTCCCATAAGTAGGGTAGGTAGGTAGGTAGGTAGGTAGGGGCAGGGCAGGGGCCGGCCAGGTTTTTGCAGAATTTCATCATGACGTACGGCCAAGCTAAAAGAACAGCCCGCGCAATTTCTTGTGCTTGTTCGGACACCTCGCCGGCACCGGTCTTGGGGCTTCTCGCTGCTCTCGCCCAGCGCCGCCAGCTCTCGCGCCCGCCAACTCTTTCCCATTCTCGCGCCGCCGCCAGCTCTGCTGCTCTCTCGAGGAACGGTGCCAGCCTAGCCCATGCTACCTGGCTTGATCCTGGCTGCTGCGGCCACCCGTGGCCTCTGCGGTCCGTCCAGCCTCGCAGCCAGAGCGCCGTGCCCTCGCCGCCAGCTGCTGTCCTACGTCGCCTTCACCGCCGGCCGAGGTGCGGCACCGACGCCCATCCACGCGCTCGTGGCCGATGTGTGGCAGCCAGTCGGACATTTGGCTGCTGGGACGCCGGAGGCGGCTGACTGGAGCGTGGCTGCGCTTGTCCGCGCCGCAACGCTCCAGCGGCGGCTCATCGCGGAGCACGCCTGCCGCCTCTACCCGCCGCTCCGCACAGAGAAGAGGGAGCACGGGCTGATGCGGGGCGTCCGTCTCGCCATCGAGGCGCCTCCTCCCTCGGCTGGCGGAGCGGCGACCTACCTTCCGCTCCCCGACTGTGAGCTTGGAGAGGCGACGCCGGCAGAGATGCTGCGCTGCGGCTTTGCAGGCGCTCCTGGCTCCGGCGGCGGCATCTACGCCGACTATGCAAGACGAGACTCCCCGCCCTACGACTGGCTGGCGGTGCGGCGGCGCCTCGCGGAGCAGACCAAGGCGGTGGAGGAGGAGGGAGGGACTGCCTCCGCCTTTACGCTGGTCGCATGGCCGCGCTGCGGCTTCTGCACCAAGGCGAGGGCCGAGCTCGAGGCCCGCGGCATCGCGTACCGCCACGTCGTCGTCGACAAGTACAGCCCCGAGCACGCCGAGCTGGCGATGAGCACCGGCCGCCCGTCGGTGCCCTACGTGTTTGGGAAAGAGGGCGTGCTACTCG
>NW_005201421.1:284826-326867 GCF_000372725.1 Emiliania huxleyi CCMP1516 | reverse complement strand
AGGCGGAGCCTGGCTGGCCGGGGCTTGCTGGCGTGTTGGCCGACCTTGACCAGGAGCGAGGCCAAGCGAGGGCGGCGGCCGCCGGCGGCGCGGCGGCGGCGGACGAGGCGAGGCGCGCGCCTCTGCACGCTTTCGCGGCGGCCAACGACGAGGCGTTGCCGGAGGAGTACTTTCGCTCCCTCGACTACGCGGCCGGGGGCGTGCCGTGGGACCTGCTCGGCAGGCCTCAGCCGCCGGTGCGCAACGCGTTCGACGAGGGCGCCTTTGGGCGACGGGGCACCGTCATCCTCGATTGCGGCTGTGGCGCGGGGGACAACGCGAATTGGCTCGCCGAGCGCGGGCACGACGTGGTCGGTTTCGACGTGTCGCTGAGCGCCGTCGAGATGGCGCAGGCGCGCGCCGCGAGCGTCTCTGCGCGCATCTCCGCGGCGGGCGGCGCGACAGAGTTCGTCGCCGCTTCCGCCACCGACCTCGCCGGCGCGGCGCGGGTGCAGGCGCGCGCGAGCGAGCTCGGTGGCTTCGAGGTCGCGCTCGACTCGGCGATGCTGCACTGCCTCGACGACGACTCGCAGCGAGCCTTCGTCGACGGCCTCCGCCCGCTGATGCGCGCCGGAGGCAAGCTCTTCGTCGGCTGCTTCTCCGACGCGAACCCGGACCCATGGAGCAACCCGCGCCGCATCTCGGAGAGCCAACTACGCAGTCTCCTGTCTACGGAGCGCGGGTGGCACATGGTCAGCCTCACCTCATCCTGGTATGAGCGGCCGAGCGACCGAGCAGCTTCGGGCCGCGGCGCTTGGACGATGGCGTGGTGGTGTGTCGCAGAGGCGGTGCCAGTGCCCGGGGAATAAAGACGCGAAACAAAGAGTGACGGCGGCCGGCGGTCGCGGAACACACCCATCACCCTTTTCAGGACCCTTTTATACCGAGAGAGGAGAGCACACACAATGTGCACTGACACAGCTCTGACTCACTTGGTCACATATTTGAGAGAGGCGCATGCCGCCCCCTGGTGCCGAACCGCTGGCAACTGCCCCGAATTTGCATGTCATGTGCATGCTGTCAGAGTGAGCGGCAGAACGAACCAGAGTCGAGAGAGGGGAGAGTGTCTGCTCGGGTGCTCCTCCTCTCCCCACTCCCGCACCTCCCAGCGTGTTGCGCCTCCGAAGTCCGATCTCGTGTGTGGATCCCTTGAGCGGCCGCTCACTGCTCGGTACTCGGTACCCCCCCTGCACATCTAAAGCCATGGCCGACCCCCCCCCCAGCAGCAGCGTTTTGTTGCTGGGGGGGTCGGGACCCCCCCCCCCCCCCAGCAGCAGCGCTCTGCTGCTGGGGGGGTCCGGACCCCCCCCAGCAGTAGCGCTCTGCCTGTGGGGGGTGCTGGCATCTCTGTACAGACAGCAGCTGTAAGTAGCATGCGTTCCAGTGGCGATAATTTATGGTCGGCACCAAAATCAGTGGTCTCAACAAAGAACCCTGCACAAAGACCGCAGGGCGGGGACCTGTTCCTTTTTACCCATCTCCTAGTAGAGGTGTCCGTTTTATTTATTTATTTATTCAGTGGTCTCACCGGCGGGCCCTCCTACTGCCAACTGGGAGGTGCGGGGCACGCCAGCCTCTCTTCTACGCCTCTCGTGCATCGCGGCGCCTCTGCCTCAAGGAGGGAAGATACGGCTCTCGCAGCCCATCATACGCCGTGGCACAGCGGGGAGCACAGCCTGTACAAGATATTGTTCCCTATCTTCGCATGCTCGTCGTTGGTGATATCCGCGCGAGGTCATACGCCATGCAGTTCGCGGTAGGTATTGCCCGTCGAAGTTGAGTGGCTCTGGCGGTATCTCGTCATGCCGTGCGGCTGCATCATCGCCGCGTGGGTCGGGCGTGCGCCAAGGTCGCAGGGCATGGTCCAGCGATGCTGTGCGTTGTAACAGCCCTGCGGCTGCGACCCTGCTGCTAAGTGGTCGAAGTTGGGTTCTTCCCCCTCCAACGCTGTATCAATTGCAGAGAGGAAGGACCGCTTAGCCGCGTCCGGAACTTCACGCACCGCAGATGGCTCGCTCTTCGTCGAGCAGCAGGCCCAGGAAGAGAGGTAGCACGACCAGCCTTCACAGCCCTGGTCTGTGTGGCGGCTGGCCGTGTCTGCCGGCGTGGACTCGGTGACTCCGCCTCTTCTTTCCGCCGCCTGAAACGACTCGTAGAGCTCAGCAAGGAAGCCGGTGACAGGAGCGCCGTCCAGGAGACGGGTCTGTGAGGCGGCTGCAGCGATCACGAGGTAAAGGCGCGCGGAGGGCATCACAATGTGAGCTCGAAAGGGACTTCCAAGGGCCGGACCGATCACGGTTTATGAGTTTGGACGTTCTGGATGACGCGTCGAGGATAAGGAAGCTGGAAGGCGAGGAAGGGCCTAGTGGCCTCCCAATCGTGTAGAAAAAAGCACACGCAGGCTGTACCTTCCTTGTTTCTTTCTCGTTCTGTCTGCATCCGTCGGAGCAGGCGGTCACCGCTTATGATCTTGTTTAGAGCTTGACAGCTTGTATGTAAGAAAGAAAGAAAGAAAGAAAGAAAACAACCCAAGGGAGGGATAGCTTGTATGTTCCGTGTACAATTCTTTTTCCCTGGTGCCTTGGTGGTGCCCAGCGTCGGTACAGGGCTTCTCCAGCCCTCTCGGCCTACCATGACGAGTCTGCTGCTGTGCTTTTTGCCTCACGTGACAGGATGGACGTTGCCGACGGTCGAGCCCAGCAGTGCGGCCTCGTATCGTGCCGTGAGAAGTGCTGTGGCGAGGATGCAGTACGGCTACATGGATCAGCAGCAGAACTACCAGCAGAGCTACGGCGGTGTGCAGTGGCGCATTGACGCTAGCTACGGCGTCCAGGCCATGCCTCAATTCCGCTTTCCCGCTTTGCCGAAATATTGGGCTCTGCCCTACACGGTGCGCAACGGCGAGGACCAGGTGTTGAGCCGCTGGAACATGATGAACGAGGCGTTGACCGTCTCGCGGGTGCAGTGCATGGTGAGGGTCCTCGCCGACGGCACGCCCACTCTGGTCGGGTGTGGCAAGGCGCCATCGCTATATCGCGCCTTCGGCGGCCCTTGGAGCCCGCTCTACAAGGGCGAGAGCGTGCTGCTGTCCGACGGCCTGCAGGTGAGCCTGGACTGCAATAACCCTGAGGGCGCGGTCTTCACCTGCTTCGACGAGAGCGGAGGCCGGCAGGGCGGCTACGACCAGCAGGGCTACACACAGCAGGGCGGCTACCAGGGCTGGACCTCGGCGGTCGACCCGGCGAGCGGGCAGACGTACTACGTGAATGACGAGACGGGACAGAGCCAGTGGGATCCGCCCTGGTAGGGCGCCGCCGGATCCGGTGCTGCCGCGCTCTGAGCCGACGATGTGCGTGCGGCCGTTTTCTGGGTTACTCTGCGTTTTGAGCTCGGAGAAGCCTCCCCACTGCAGCCCCCCAGCCGCAGTGCGAAGATCGCGCATGTGCATGTGTACAGTCGCGCAACGTGGACCTCTTTACGTCTCATGGATATGAATGTAATTAAAGGACATGCGCGGCATGGGGCATGCAGAACACGTGTATAAAGCTCTAAAGGTCGGTGTGACGTGTGTGACTCTGACACTGACTGCTCGAGAGAAAGCAGAGAGAGAGCGCGCCCTCTCTGCCGACTACCCCGCTCATCAGACGGACTTGCGCCTGTCCTCGAGGTCGCGGTCCGTGTGCAGCGAGCGCATCGCCTCGGTCAGGTCGCGCACCGCCGCCGCCCAGCACTTGAGCTCGAGCCGCAGCGCCTCGTCGCCGCCCTTGTCTGTCCGCAGGCCCGCGCGGCGCACGACCGTCTCCCAGTCGGGCGTCGCGCGGCAGGCGACGCCAAAGGCGCGGCGCGACACCCACCCGTGGTGCGCCTGCACCGTCCGCTCGTACGCCACTCGCGTGTGCGCCGCGAGCGAGCCCTCTCCTTCGCCGGTGACGGCGGCCTGCTGCATGGCTCGCGCCTGCTGCTCAAAGGTGTCGGCCCACATGGCGAGGCCGCGGCGCACCCAGAGCAGGCCCATGGCGCCCGAAGGGTCGGCGAGCACTCCGCCACGCCCGTGGATCTCCGCCGCCACCTCGGCCGCGAGCAGCGCCTTCATGCTGAGCTGTCGGCGGCGCGGCGACGCGCGAAGCCATTTCCGCCGGGCCTCCTCGATGCGCTCCAGGTTGCGGCGCACGTCGGAGACGGAGGGACCCATGTAGGCGCCGAACTTTAGGAGGACCGCGCACAGCTCGCGCGTCGCCTCAACCAGCTCTCGCAAGTCGACGTCCCGCCCGCGGCTCACAAGGCTCCGCTGGAATCTGCGCGCACTGCGGCCGAGCGGGCCAGCCGCCGAGCGGCTGCTGCTGGGCCGCGAATGCACCGACGCGGACGCGAGGAGCACAAGCAGGACGCGGATGACGCAGGCCGACATATCTTTTTTTTGCCTCAGCGATCGAGAAGAAAAACGATTTATGCAGGCCTGGCGTACTACGCGAGCAAGCCAATGGAGAGAATCTGGCAGGACAGGGGCGCCCAAACGAAATAGAGCAACCGAAAGCCCTCGATCGGCACCCCCCGCGATTGGGGACACTTGCTTCAGCTGGCCCACTTTCGCCGTCTGCCGGCCCACCCGCGATGCCCCCTCCCGACTGGACCAAACTCGACGACGTCGTCGTCGTAGAGATCGCACGGCACCTCACTCGCGAGTGCATCTACCCGACGGATGCGATGGACGGTACACTGCTCGACCACGCTCGCGTCGCACGCAGCAACGTCAACTCGGCTGGCAGCATTCTGGCGACTTGCAAGGTATTGGCGCACAACTTATTCTCTGTACTCTCACTCCTCTCACCCTCAGGGCATTCCCTCTCGCGCAGGCGTGGCAGAAGGCGCTCGACACCGACGCCGAGATATGGGCCTCAGCGCACCGCTCGCTGCGTCGCGCCGCGCTGTACGAGCACGGATGGAGCATGCTCGTCGCCGCCATGCACTCGGCCCGGGAGACTTGGAAGACGAGGACGAGGTTCCTGGCCGACGAGGCGTACGAGAAGGGCGTCCAGGCGGGCTACTGCATGGCCAAGGAAACGCCGCTCCTCCCTCTCTCCGTCAACCTGGCCGCCGCGATGGACACGTCGAACCAAGGACGAGTTCGGGCGACTTGGTAGGGACGATTTAGAACACTCGTCCATCGACACACGACACGCATCCGCCATCCACGCGATCCAACCGCGAGCGCGCCCACCGCGCCAGCGACCACTCGCCGCTACGTTCACAAATCAATTGCGCGGCGTAAAGCCGTAAGCAGTAAGTGCCCCGAGTGTCGATATGCCCTCGTGAGAGAGCGGCGGCGACTGCGGCGAGCGCGAGGTACGTCTCTCGGGGTTCCGAGATTGAAGTTGGTGAAGTTCCATGTTTTGGAGTTTGCTCTCTTAGTGTCTTAGAGCTCGCGACGCGTCTCTCCCGGCCCGCTCTCTCCACTCTCGTCTCTCGGCACTCGGGTACTCCACCGCACACACACAGGGTACCTCCACGAGCAGAACGGTTATCTCCTGCGTGGCACTTGCTCTCGCTCGCTCGCGGCTCGGGCCCATTTCACATGCATCACATAAGATAAAACCTTGAGAAATCCCACAGTGGCATGGGCGCACTCCTCCGATCACATGCGCGGTCACACCCCTGCAAAAGCGTGCCCTTCTGGCACAACCTCAATGAGGCTCTGCCTCAGCTCGTCGTGGTGGTGCAGCTCCGCCCCGGGCGCCAGCCGCACGCTGCCGTCGGCCTCGCCCGTCGGCTGCAGCACGCCCGCAGCAATCAGCTGGCGGTGCAGCGAGGCGAGCGCATCACCCTCGAGCGGCTCCGCTCGGCTGTCGAGCACGAGCCGCCCGCCCCGCGCCGCCCTGCCGCCGACCGCCGCGTCGCCGCCGGTCGCGGCGGCCTCCGGCAGCCGCCACGACAGCTGCGCCGCAACCCGCGGCGGAAGGCGCCGCTTGCGGTACCTGCCCCGCCACCCGCCGCCGCGCCACGAGGCCTCAAAGACGTCGAGCGGCCACACGCTCGGCGACGGTGCGCGCCGGTTGGTTTGCTGCACCAGCAGGAAACGACGCGGCCGCTCGTCGGCGGACGGCGCCGCGTCGAAGTAGCCCTCCACCTGGTGGCGGCAGAGGGGCGTGAGTGGCGCAAGCCGTCTCGCTCCCCGAGCCGCGGCGGCCTCGCACCACGGCGAAGTGGGTGTGCTGCCCGCCCAGCATGTCGGGGAGGAAGGTGCGCGTGTTGTTGATGTCGACGCAGACCGCCACGGGGTGGCCCGCGTCGAGGCACGCCCACAGCGCCTCGATGCGGGCGGCGCGGTGCACCCTCGCGCGGTAGCCCACCAGGCGCGCCACCTCTGCCAAGTACTCGCACGCGTACGCCTCGCCGTACACGGAGCCGCCAACCTGCAGAAGGGAGGTGCGGGCCGTGATGCAACTGCGAAGAGGAGCGCCGTACGGAGCAGCACCCACACACCCGCTTCGCGAGCAAGTCGAGCAGCCTCTCCTCCACAAACTCGCCCTCCCCCTCTCCCCATGCGTGGTGCGCCAGCCGCCGCGCCGCGCGCAGCGCCGCGCTGCCGCCTCCGTCCCGCAAGCACGCGGCGGCGGCCCTCGCGCCCTCGGCGGCGGCGGGCAAGTCCATCTGCTTGACGAGGGCCGTGGGGTGGCTTCTGTCCTGCGCGTGCCAGTAGTCCATCAGCACTCCCACGGCGTACAGCCCGCACCCGACCTCGCCGAGCTGGAAGCGGTGCGGCACCCGCAGCCGCACCGCGCGCCCAAACACCCACGCCTCCGCCGCCGCCGCGCCGCACGCCGGCTCGTCGTCCTCCGGCTCGCGAACCGCCGGCGGGATCGGCGTCGCGTGCAGCACCTGCCAGGCGGGGGCAGTGGGCGGTGGCGGGAGTGGTGAAGCAGGGGGAGCGGTCGGAGTGGGAAAGGCGCGCGAGCGAGACGGAGTGGTCGTAGGGAACAGAGCGGTCTTGGGTCACAGAGGGGCGAGCGTGGCGTGGCGCCCACCACATCCAGCCGACTGGACGAAGCCGCTCCGACCGTGCTGGCCGCTGGCCTCGGCGGCGGCGGCGGTGGCGGCGGTGGCGGCGGCGGCGGCGGTGGCGTGCCATTGGCGGACGTCTGGGCGCGAGCTGAGTGCAGTCCGATTGGCGGCGGCGCCAAGTGCGACACCAGAGGCGGCGGCGTGAGGCCGTTGCCTCCGGTCTGACTCGGTGCGGCCCGGCTGGCTGCGTGTGCAGTGCGGGGACAGGGTGGCAACGAGAGCGGGAGGTCTGCCCGGCTGCGGCAGCGGCAGCGGCCGCCCGTCCGCCCGACGGCCGCCGACGACCCTACCCCGCCGCACGACCCTACCCCGCCGCACGACTCAGCCCCGCCGCACGCAGCGGCGATCACCGCCGACGAGGAGGCCGGCAGGGAGGCGAACTCGTGCCCCCGAGGCACCACCTCGACCAGGCAGCCGCCGAGGCAGCGCTCGATGTTGAGGGACTTGCCCGCCACCAGCTGAAGCGCCTCCGCCCCGCCTCCCGCCGCCTCGCTGCCCGCCGCCTCGCTGCCCGCCGCCCCGCCTCCCGCCGCCTCCGCCGGCAGCCTCACTCGTCTCAGCCAGCCCTCCGGGACACGCCCGAGCACCGCCTAATCACCAACGACCAATCAATCAAGTCACCAGCACCCACCCCTTCAGGACCCGCCCAAGCACCGCCTCGACTGTGCCGCCCAGCCGGAGGGACGGGTCCACCACCAGCTCGCCTGTTCACAGCAGCACGTGAGCAGCGCCTCCCCACAGCCGTAGCGGCGCCGCGTAGCAGCTCGCCCGGCGCCGCCTCTCCGTCCGCGGGTTGCCAGGCGAGGTGCGGCAGCAGCGCGGGAGGGAGAGGGCGCGAGTCCGCCTTGGTGGTGCGGGCCACGTTCGCCATCGAAGCCGCGAGCACCGCCGTCGGCCAGACGTACGCCGCCGCAGACCTTGCCTGAGGGTGCTTCGCCACGACCCAGTCGGAGTGGAGGGAGGCTGGGACGGCGCTCGGCGCCTGCTCTCGAGCGGCGGCGTCGGCGGCGTGCGGCGGCTCCGGCTCGCGCGGCCACGGCTCGGGCGATGCGGAGGAGCGAGACCCGAGAGCGACACCGACGTGCGCCGCGCCGCCCCCGGCGAGCACCGGGTCGCCCGTCCACAGGTCAACGTCAAAGATGACGAGCGGCGGGTGGCCCGAGGAGAGGACCGCCTTGAGGTCAGCGGCCGAGGCCCTGTGCACCGCGCGGGCCGCGTACCCAAACGACGCGGCCAGCTCCACCAAGTGGGAGGCGGACCAGCAAGAGCCGTTGTGCGTGTGGCCGAGGGCGATTGCCACGTCCAGGAGCCGCCGAGGCGTCGTCGGCGCGCAGCTGAAGCGAGACACGTGCGGCTCCAGCCGCTGGAGCGACTCGTCCTTGTCGCACACGAGCGCCGTCGGGTTGGCCGAGTCGTGGGCGTGCCAGTAGTCCATCACCATGCCGAGAGAGTACAGAGCGCAGGCCGTTCCTGGAAGCTGCACCCGGTGCGGCACATCGATAAGAGCGTCCGGCATGAGCGATGGCGCACGGTACGCCAAATCGGCTGTGCAAGTGTGGCGGCGGTGTGCCCGGCCACACCGAGGCCGTCGTCGTAGAGCCGCCTGCGAACGCTCGATGGCTCCGAGGATCGCGGCTTGTCAAAGCTTTTAGTCTCCGCCTGCCCGCAAATGAAGAAATCGTGCGACTGCAAAATAAATACGACGACTCTAAGGGTCCTCCCATCCCCCCCTTGGGTTGTCTGTTTTCTTTCTTTCTTTTACGACTCTAAGGGAAAAAATCCCCATTCCGGTTTCGTAGGAGCTCAACACTGAAGAATCCTGTTGGGCACCCGGGGGAGGGATGGGAGAACAGGGGATGAGAGATGACCACGTGCCTCCCCGTGTTTGCAGCCTGGCGTTTGTGCCCCAAGGGGGGTGGGAGGACGGCACGCCGCCACCACATCAGCCAGGGATTTGACGAATTTTGCTTTTTGCAGCGCGTTCAACCTTCCTGGCGGGCGCGCGTATTGATCGTGGCGGCGGAGGCGGCGTCGCGGGCAAGGGAGGAGGCAGAGGCGAGGGCAAGGGAGGAGGCGGCAAGGGAGAGGGAGGAGGCGAGGAGGAGGGCGGAGGCGGAGGCGGCGGAGGTGGCGGCGGAGGCGGCGGCTGTAGAGGCGGCCGTGGCGGCCGTGGCGGCGGCGGAGGCTCAAGAGGCGGCGGCAGCGGAGGCGGCAGCGGAGGCAGCGGCGGCGGCGGAGGCGGCGTCGAGTGTCGCCGCCCTCGCCGCCGCCGCCGCGCCGCCCGCCGCCGTCCCTCTCGAAGAGCTCATCGCGGCGACCGAGGGTTTTGCCGAGGCGCGCAAGGTGGGCGAGGGAGGCTTTGGGCGCGTCTACCGCTGCGACGCGTTGCCGTCGCTCCCGCGCGTCGCTTGCGGGTTCGCTGTCAAGACGGCGCTGGTCGGTGTCGGCGCCCAAGGCCTCGCCGAGCTGCAGAGCGAGGTGCGCACACTCAGCGCGGCGTCCCACCCGTCCCTCCTCCCTCTCCTCGGCGTCTGCTTGGCACCGGCGAGAGCGTGCCTCGTCTACCCCCTCTGCCGCGGCGGCAGCCTCGAGGATCGCCTCTACCGCACGCCAGCCGCGCTGCAGCGTCTCCGCATGCTCGGCTTCGAGACGCCGCCTCCGCCGCTCTCCTCCGCCGCACGGCTCCGCGTGTTGCGCGACGCAGCGAGCGCGCTGCACTACTTGCACAGCTGCTCTCCGATGATCCTGCACCGCGACGTCTCGGCGGGCAACATCCTGCTCGACGAGCGCGGCAACGGATACCTCGCCGACGTGGGCCTCGCGCGCGCGGCAGAGGCGACGCCCGGCAGCAATGCACAGGTCTCGCACCTGTCGACGCAGCGTATCTTTGGGAAGCCCGGCTACATGGACTCGATCATCATGCACGACAACCAGGCTTCGCAGCTCACTGATGGCTTTGCGCTCGGCATCACGCTGCTCGTCAGCCTGACTGGCCGCGGTGCCGTCGGCTTGCTCAACGCGTGCGACGATGCGCTGGAGGAGCCCGACACGGCGGAGAGCATCGCGGCGGCCGACGCGGGCTGGTCGGCGGCGCAGGCCGAGGAGCTGACGCGGCTCGTGGTCGGGTTGGCATACGAGCGGAAGAGAAAGCGGATGCCGCTCGCTGAGGCATTGCCGCGGCTGGAGGCGCTTGCCCGGAGGCTGAGTGCGTGGAAAGGGGACGGGCAGAATCAGATCGAGTAGGCAGAACCGGAAAAGGAGAGTGAGAATCAGAAGAAACGGACACGAATCCCTCTCGAGCCGCCAAAACAGACAACCCAAGGGAGGGATGGGAGGACGGCACGCCGCCACCACACAGGGATTTTAAGGAGAGGGGTGTGATGCGCTAGCCGTCGCCCACCCTAGGGGGTCTGCCTCTTCCTATCTCTTTTCGCAGTCTCTCGCCCAGTGTGGTGCGAGGGAGTTAGTGGTAAAATTCTTTTGAGCATCAGCCTCCCGGTGTGGCTCGCTTCCTCCCGCTGCGACTCGTGTCGCCGACCCTCGTCGTCGACGCCCCTAGTACCGTAAGCTCCTCCTCCTCCCTCTCCGCCCGCAATGGACTCCGTGAGCACGGACCTCGCGCATCTGCTCAGCTCGCTCCGCCTCGAGGCGCTCGCGCCCGCCTTTGCCGAGGAGGCGATCACCGACGTTGCGCTCCTCACTTCGATGGGGCGCGAGATGCTGCTCGAGAACCTGGACGAGATTGGCATCGAGACGTCCGACGCCACCACGCTGGCGGACGCCCTCTTCCCGCCCTCGCCTGCGCCTGCCGCCGCTCCCGCCACTCCCGCCGCCGCTCCTGCGCCGTCCAACGGCCACATCGTCGATGCCAGCCCCGGCGGCGACGCGTCCGGCGGCGGCGGCGGCGGCGCGGCAGTGAGCGCCGAGGAGGAGAGCGCGCACGAGGTTGCCCAGTGGCTGCTCAAGCCGTACCTCGTCATCGACCCTGGCGAGCTCAAGTCCAAGGTGCTCCGGCTGACGCGGGAGGCGAACCGGCACCAGCACGCGGGGCTGCACGCGAACGCGGCCGCCACCTACACCCAGGCCCTCGCGCTCGAGCCGCCCAATGCGCGCGCCGTCGCCGCCCTCTACTACAACCGCTCCGCCGCGCACCGCGCCCTCGGCCGGCACTGGGAGGCGGCGCGCGACGCGAGGCTGGCGGCGCAGGCGGAGCCGCGCGCGGAGCCGCGCCGCACCGCCGCGGCCTGGTGGCGCGCCGCCGACGCCGCCCTCGCTTCGGGCGACGGCGAGGGGGCGGCCGAGGCGGTGGCGCTGGGGCTCAAGGCCGACCCGAGCAGCGCGCCGCTCAAGCAGCTGCAGGCAAAAATGCGCGCCGACGCGGCGGGGCTATGAGGGGCGAGAAAAAAATTGCCGCGCCCGTCGGCTCTCGCCCCGGCGGGTGGGTGGCGTGTGGCACACTTCAGCACCCTGGGATCTCGCTGGGGCCGCCGCCGCCGCCACGTGACATGCTCATGTCTCATGTGTAGATCAAACTACACAACTGTTCCCCCTCCGCGGCGGGGCTGCGCTCCTCGCTCGCCTCCTGCTCCTCGAAAAGAAGAGGGGAAGAACCAGGATCCAGGTTGAGGACCGAGGACGATGTCGATGAAGACCCAGGTTCGGTTCTTTCACGGCGGAGCAGGTCGTCAATTAGCTTCAGCTTGCAGCAGCCCCTGCGGCGAGCGGCGAAGCCGAGGCCACTAGGGGGCCGCGGATTTCTCTTCGTTACTCCTCAAGGCCGGCAAAGCAGCCAAGGGCGACACACTCGGCCCTGTGCACACTCTTCGGCCTGTGCTTGCCAGAACCCAAAAACAATGGTGGCCGTCTCCGAGGACTCTCTCATCGCCACAGCGATCCGCTCGTACGCTCGGCTCATCAAGCGGCGGAGCCGCCTGGTCGTTGCCTTCTGGCTCGTTTTTCTCGCAGCGACTGCGCCGTTCGCTCCCGGCATCTTCTCGGCGACGACGCAAGAGTTCACGCCGCCTCCGTCGAGTGCGGCGCACCAGGCCAACGCGGCGCTGCAGGCGCAGTTCCCCGTCGCCGGCCGCGCGACGCAGTTTGTCGTCCTCCTCTCCACGCGGGACGGCTCTTCAGTGCTCGAGTCGGCCGACGCGCGGGCGGCGTCGGACACGCTCGAGGCCGTCGCGCGCAACCACTCGCTGACGCACGACGTCGCCGGCTACTACCCGCTCCTCAAGCTCGGGATGCGGCCGCAGGACCTCGCTCCCAGCTTTGTCTCCAACTCGTCGTCGTCGACTCTGATCGAGTTGGAGTGCTCCACCTACATGACGGACCAGCCGACCATCGACTACCTGCACTGGCTCGAGGAGCGGGTGGACGAGCTGCAGGCGGCACACGGCTCCTCGCTCGAGGTCGACCTCCTCGGCGCCCCGCTCATCATCGAGGAGGCTGCCGACACCGCGATGAGCGACCTGGAGCACATGGACGCGATCGTGCTGCCGCTCTCCTTCGCCATCCTCGCGGGCGTCATCGGCTCCTTCCGCCTGCTGCTCGTGCCGCTCCTCACCATCGGCGTCGCCGCCGCCGGCGCCTTTGGCATCACGGCGCTGATTGCCCGCGCGACGCCCATCTTCACGATCACGCCCTCGCTGATGATGTCGATTCTGATCGCGATGAGTATCGACTACGCGCTCTTCCTACTCACCCGCTTCCGGCAGGAGCGGCTCCAGGGCAGGTCGGTGCCCGCCGCCGTCGAGGTGACGCTCCAGACCGCCGGCATGACCGTCCTCGTCTCCGGCCTCACCCTCGCCGCATCCTTCGTCGCGCTCCTCTTCTTCCCCATCTCGGTGCCCTCGCCGCCGCCTCCCTCTGCTCCTCACCCCGAGAGAGCTCACACTCCCTCTGCTCCTCACCCCGAGAGAGCTCACTCCCCCTCTGCTCCTCACCCCGAGAGAGCTCACTCCCCCTCTCGCGCGAGCAGGTCATCTCCTCGCTCGGCATCGGCTGCACCCTCGCCCTCCTCCTCGTCCTCGCCGTCAACCTCTCCCTCGTCCCCGCCCTCCTGCTCTCCTTCCCCGCCTTCTTTGGTGCGCGCGAGCCCTGCTGCTGCGGCCCGCTCGCCGCGCTCTGCCGCCGCCGCTACGCCGACGACGACTCGCCGCCGCCGCTCGCATCGCTCGAAGAGGGCGGCGCCGCGCCGCAGGGGCCGACCCTCGACTCCGCCTTTGAGCGCCTCACTGCCGCCACAGACCAGGGCGGCGACAGGCGGTCGGCGCTGCCTGCCCCGGAGGCGTTGAGCTGCCCGCAGCGCTTCTGGTGGCGGCTGAGCGGCCTCACGACGCGCTGGCCGCTCAACCTGCTCTGCGTCGCCGCGCTGCTCGGCCTGACGGTGCCGCTCGGCCTCACCGCCACCACGCTCGCCACGACAGACGGCTGGGACCAAGCCATCCCTCGCGGCTCTGCGCTCGGCGCCGCTTTCGAGCGGATGGGGCGCGAGTTCGGCGCCGGCCACCTCAACCCGTACTCCATCCTGCTGCGGCCGCGCACCGGCTCCGCCACCTCGCGCCACTTCTTCTCTTCCGTCGCCAGCGCGCTCGCTGAGTTCGAGGCGGAGCCGGCGCTGCGCGTCGGCGGCGGCGGCGGCGCCGGCTTCGAGATCGACTCGCTCGCGTACAAGAGCGGCACGCCCGTCCCGTGGCTGCTCTACGAGACGTGCGAGCTCGTGCCGCACCGCCCGGCCGACGGAGCCGCGCTGGAGGCGTCGCCGCCCTCTCCGTCTCTCGCCTCGCTCGGAGCCAAGCGGCGCGAGGCTCTGCGCGCCGCCGGTGGCCTCGCGGAGCAGCTCTTCGCGCCGCTCGCCGCGGGCGGCGACCCGCTCGGCCCGCTCTGCGCCGGGCTGCGCTACGCGAAGCGGCGCTTCCTCAACGACGACGGGAGCGCCGCGATGGCGATGGTCGTGATGGACGTCGACCCGCTCGGCGCCGAGGGCGACGCGTGGCTGCACGCGGCGCGCGACACCCTCGCGCGCGTCTCGGTCACATTCGACATCGATGCCTCCATCTCCGGCGTGCCGGGCGACATCTACGACTGCAAGGACGCGGTCTTCGCCCTGATGCCCGTGATGGTCGCGGTGATGGCGCTGCTGGTGCTGCTGCTCGTCGGCTGCACGTTTGGCTCGCTCGTCATCCCGCTCCGCTCGGTGGTCTCGATCGGCGTCACCGTCACGTGGGCGTACGGCGCGGCGGTGCTCACCTACCAGCACGGCTGGCTCGAGTGGACCGGGCTGGGCGGGCTGGCGCGGACCGACTCGCAGATGTGGCTCGTGCCCGTGATCTCGCTCCCCATCCTGGTCGGCATCTCGCTCGACTACGACATCTTCCTGCTCGCGCGCGTCGCCGAGCTGCGCGGCAAGGGCGCGACCACGCAGCAGGCGATCCGGCACGGCGTCACCTCGACCGGCTCCATCATCTCCTCGGCGGGCCTCATCATGGCCATCGCCTTTTCGGGGCTGCTCTTCTCGGCCAACCCGACGCTCGACATGGTGGCCTTCTACCTCGTCTTCGCGGTGCTCGCCGACACGTTTGTGATGCGGCCCCTGCTCGTGCCCGCCGCCATGGCGCTGCTCGGCGAGGCGAACTGGTGGCCGCAGGCGCCGACCCAGCGCGCCGCCAAGCCGCCCGCGGAGACGGCCGGCGTGGCGCCGCTGCGCTGTAGCGCGGCGGGCGCAGCCGCGCCGCCCGTGCTGGCGGCGGCGCCCGGGCGCTAGTTTAGTAGTGGCCGTTTTGTGTCCAATGTACTGCATGATTCATGGGGTGGTGGGATCCACGTACCCCCCGCGCGGCGTCTTGCGCTCTTTTGTGCAACCCGCACTTTGACTGAGGTAAAGTGGTGCTCGGAACTGATGTCCAGCCAGTGCATGAGATGTGTTCATCATACTTAGCCTCGAAAAAGAAAACCTGCGCGCCGCCGTGCCCTGTCGTCCCTGGTATCAAATGATGCCTTTTGCCGCAAATCATGACGCGTCGCCGCCGGAGGTGCCAGAGACGGCGCTGGCGCGCGTCGTAGAGGCGTTGGTGGCTGGACGAGGCGACGAGGCGGCGGTGCTGGCGTGGCTTGATTGCGGCGGGCGGGTCAACGCGACTTGCGGGGAGGGCGAGATGAGTGGCGTCACTGTGGCGTCACTTGCAGAGCGGCGAGATGAGTGGCGTCACTTGCAGAGCGGCGACGGCCACACCGTGCTGATGTTCGCCGCCGGCAACGGCCGCGAGCCGTCGGTCGAGCTGCTGCTGCAGCGCGGCGCAGAGATCGACTTGCAGAACAGCAGAGGCGTCACCGCGCTGACGTGCGCCGCCGGCAACGGCCACGAGCGGGTGGTCGACTTGCTGCTGCAGCGCGGGGCGGAGATCAACAAGCAGGACGGCAACGGCAGCACCGCGCTGTGGGTCGCCGCCGGCAACGGCCGCGAGCGGGTGGTCGATCTCGTGTTGCAGCGCGGCGCGGAGATCAACGTGCAGAACGACTTTGGCAACACCGCGCTGATGGTCGCCGCCAGCTCCGGCGACGAGCGGGTGGTCGAGTTGCTGCTTCTGCACGGCGCAGAGGTCGACTTGCATGACGGCAACGGCGGCACCGCGCTGATGGGCGCCGCCGGCCAAGCCCACGAGCGGGTGGTCGAGCTGCTGCTGCAGCGCGGCGCGGAGATCGACTTTCAGGACGTCGACGGCGAAACCGCGCTGATGTGCGCCGCTAGCGAAGGCTGCCCCGCCATCGTGCTCCGCCTGCTGCGGTCGGGCGCAGACGCGGCGCTGCGCTCTGAAGACGGCAAGTCCGCGCTGCAGTATGCCAAGGAGGAGGGTCACGCAGCGTGCGTCGGCGCCTTCCGGCAGCACATCGAGGAGGTGACTGCGAGCCAGCGCGAGGCGGCGGACGGCGCGGGTGGCGCTCCCTCGGGCGAGGCAGCGGCGGGAGCGAGGGCCGCGGCCTCTTCCGGCTCACCGGGCAGCCTTGCCATGGACGTCAGGCAAGCGGCTGCGCGAGGCGAAGAGGCGGCGCTGCTGGCGTGGCTTGATAGCGGCGGGCGGGTCAACGCGACTTGCGGGGTAGACAATGTAAGCGGCCTCACCGCGCTGATGCTTGCCGCCCAGAAGGGCCAAGAGGGGGTGGTCGACATGCTGCTGCAGCGCGGCGCAGAGATCGACTTGCAGAACAGCAGAGGCGACACCGCGCTGATGTGCGCCGCCGGCAACGGCCACGAGCGGGTGGTCGACTTGCTGCTGCAGCGCGGGGCGGAGATCAACAAGCAGGACAACGACGGCTACGTCCCGCTGATGTACGCCGCCCAGGAGGGCCACGAGCGGGTGGTCGATCTGCTGTTGCAGCACAGGGCGGAGACCAATCTGCAGAACGACCTCGGCTTCACCGCGCTGATGTACGCCGCCGGCTTCTCCGACCACTCCGCCGTCGTCCTCCACCTGTTGCGGGCGGGCGCAGACGCGGCGTTGTGCTCTGCGAGCGGCAGGACGGCGCTGCAGATGGCCAAGGAGAAAGGCCACGCCGGGTGCGTGCGCGCCCTCGAGGAGCACGCGGCGGCGGAGGCGGCAGCGGAGGCGGCGGCGAAGGCAGCGGCGAGGGAGGCGGAGAGAGCGGCGGCGGAGGCGGAGGCGACGCGGCATGCCGAGGCGCTGCTGGCGGAGGAGGCGGCGGAGAAGGAGGCGGAGCGCGCCAAGGAGAGCAAGAAGGGCAAGAAGAAGAAGAAGAAGAAGGGCGGCGGGGGAGGCGCTGGGCCGTCCCAAGAGCCCGAGGCGCCGGCGGAGGAGGCGGTGGAGGAGGAGGCGGTGGCGGCGGCGGAGGAGGCGGCGCTGGCGGCGGCGCTCGAGGAAAGCGCGAGGCTGGAGGAGACGCGACGCAAGGCGGAGGAGCAGACGCTTGTCCCCGAGGTCGGCGAGGCATACCGGGCGTCCGAGGCCGCGCCTCCCCCAGGCGAGCCGCCGCCGCCTGCCACCGTCTCGCTCGCCGACGCAAGCTTCGACACGGGCCGCCCGGCCGTGCCCGAGTCGAGCATGGGCGGCGATACGACGTGTATTGTCTGCTTCACCCGGCCGAAGTCGCACCTCGCCTTCCCGTGCGGGCACCAGTGCGCTTGCGGGCCCTGCTCTGAGAGGATGCAGCAATGCCCCTACTGCCGCACGCCTGTCAGACAGTGGTTGGAGGTTCGCGTTGTCTGACGTGAGGAGGCAGCTCACCGAACGATCTCTTTCAATTTTTTCAGAAAGGCTTCGCACGATCGATCATACTTTAGCGGCGAGGTTCCTATCAGGTTCACTCCTAGGTTCACTCCGCACACGCCTCGAAAAAGAAAACCTTCGCCAGCAAAAAAGACGTGCCCGCCGACGGCCGAGCGCCGCGGTCGTCCCGCCAAAAGACATCATAATGATCCGGGCATCATGCGCCGCGCGCGACGGCAATGTTGTTGCACTACGCGCGCTGCACGAGCAGGATGTGTCGCTTCAAGGAGCAGACGCTGACGCCTCCAGTCCAGCTCATCTCGCTGCTGGCAACGGCCACGAGAGCTGCCTTCGAGTGCTGCACGAGCTCGGGGCGGCGGCGAGCCTGTCGGAAGTGAATGCGAACGGATAAACTCCCGCTCTGTATCCGCAGCAGCATCCACAGTGTGTGCCTTCGTTGCCTCGCCACTCCTATCATCGTCCGCCGCACCAGCAGCCGCTCAATTCTTCCGCCCGAGCTCATGCCGCTGCCACAGCACAGCGGCGCAGGAGTGGATCGCAGGCATAGGCCGCCGCCGCCGCAAGTGCCGCAGCCGTGGCCACAGAACCGACAGCCGCAACCTCAGGCCTATCCGCAGCAGCCGCACGCCTACCAGCACCTGCGCCCGCCGCACTCGCCGCACCCGCCGCACCCGCCGCACCCACTGCACCCGCCGCACCTGCCGCACCCGCCGCACCCGCAGTGTGTGCCGCGTTCTTTGATGCCTCGCCACTCCTATCCGCCGCCGCACGGAACGCACCAGCAGCTGCAGTACTCCCTTCCGCCCGAGCTCATGTTGCTGCCTCGGCACAGCGGCGCAGGAGTGGGTCGCAGGCACACTTGGCCGCCGCCGCCGCAAGTGACGCAGCCACGGCCACAGTACCGATTACCACACCCTCAGGCCTATCCGCCGCAGTCGCACGCCTACCCGCACCTGAGCCCGCACCCACCGCCGCCCCACCCGCTGTCGAGGCCTCCGGGCGGTGGTCTGGCGGGCGGTAGCAAGCGACCCCGCGTCGAGTCGCTCGACCACAGCAGCTGGCGGCGCGACGAGCAACAGAGCAGCGATGTGCGCATCTGCGTCGAGCCCAGCCGTAGCGCTGCCGGTGGTCAGCTCAATGCTAAGCAGCTCAACAACCGCATCTCTGCTGCCAGCGGCACCGAAGAGCTGCTCACGCTCTTTGCTGCCCACAGCACGAGCGATCACATCCACGCAGGAAATTTGTGGAACAAGCTCGGCAAGCAGAACATTGAGCGGCGGCACGAGGAGCAGCTTGAGCAGCTGGTGCAGCGTACGCTCGACCTCGTTTCGTCGTGCGAGGCGCGAGAACTGGCGAACATAGCTCACGGTGTTGCCAAATGCCGGCTGCCAGCGAGTATGGTAAGCTCGCTGTTCGCAGCGGTGGCGGAGGCGGCGGTGCGCAGCGGGCTGGCTGGCTTCAGCCCTCAGAACGTGGCCAACATAATGTGGGCGTATGCGACGGCGGGCGTGGCTGCAGACGCGCTGTACGCGGTGGTGGCGGAGGCGGCGGTGCGAGGCGAGCTGGCTGGCTTCAACCCTCAGGCGCTGGCCAACACGGTGTGGGCGTATGCGATGGCGGGCGTGGCTGCACAGACGCGCTCGCAGGCGGCGCGTCAGGCGACGAGGAGCGCGAACGCCGCGGCGGCACACCGTCGCCGCGCGCGGAGAGCGCGTTCCTGTCGACGCGGGGCGCAGCCTTGCGCCGGCCGCGCTTGGCCGGCCGGATTGTGAGGCTGCCGGCAGGCGGCTGTGCAGCCGCGGCTGCGTACGACTGAGCCGCAGGCGCGGCGGCGGGCACGGCGGCGGGCGCGGCGGCGGGCGCGGCGGCGGGCGCGGCGGCTGGCGCGGCGGTGGCGCACGTGCCCGCTCGCTCGCGCTCCGCGCGCTCCAGCTCCCGTGTGTACTCGGACTTCAAGTTGATCTGCCCGTCGAGGCTGCCGTCGATGTGCATGGTGAACCGGACGGTGGCCGCGTCGATGTGCTGGGCGTGTCCCATCTCAGCGAGCTGATGAAGGTCAGCGGCTCGCCGCCCTTCATGCACCGCTCAGCATCGCGGAGGCGGCTAGCACTGTCGCGCTTTTATGCCGGCATTCAAGCGATCTCTCTTGTCCCGTGCCCAGTGTAAAAAGAAAGAAAGAAAGCAGACAACCCAAGGGAGGGATGGGAGAAAGAAAGAAAGAAAGAAAACAGACAACCCAAGGGCTAAAGAAAGAAAGAAAACAGACAACCCAAGGGAGGGATGGGAGGACGGCACGCCGCCACCACACAGGGATTTTAAGGAGAGGAGTGTGATGCGCTAGCCGTCGCCCACCCTAGGGAGTCTGCCTCTTCCTATCTCTTTTCGCAGTCTCTCGCCGATTCTCGCTGCAACCTTCATGCCACCTCGCGGCCGTCCCACTCTCGTCGTTCTCTCCCTTGTCACTTCCTCCTCTGTCGCGTCATTCTCTTCTGCCTCGTCCTGCGCCGCCGCCGCCTGCCGTTCCCTTGTTCTCTCGGCTTCTTTCGCCTTTCGGCGCAGGGTTTGGAGAAGTTTTGTGATTTGGAAAATTCTTTTCTGTCTGTCCGCGATCGATGGCAGCAGGTGGCTCCCCGGCCTCGGTTCACCGCACCCGTAACGCCCGCAGCTTCTGGCGCCGACGCCACGCATCCTACTGCTGCACGCCAGTGTGCGTGACGGACGGCGGCACAGTCGGCCGCAGGACACTAGCCACTCGGCATCTTCGCGCTGGCGAAATAGTCCTAACAGAGGCACCGGTGCTGCGAGGCGGCTGTGCTGTCGACCGCTGCCCAGGCTGCGGCGAACGCACTGGAGGCTGCTCAGGAGAGCCGTCCGGGTGCCGCTGGCCGGCCGTGCCCGCGGCGGCGAGGGAGTGGCACCGCGGTGCGAGTGCGAAGGCGGCGACGATGCGGGGCGGCGAGAGGGAGAATGGAGTGCGCGTGTGCAGCCTCTTCGCCATGGTTGCGCAGGTGGCGGCCGGCCACCGAGGCCGCCGCCGCGTACGCCGGCGGGCCACGCACACAGACACGTGCGGCGCACGCTCCTTAGGCTGCCGCCGCCCCATCACTTTGCCGTTGGCTGCTATCGCACCTCGAGCCGGCGGCGAGCTGCGGCGGCGAGGTGCAGGAGGCGGGCGAGGAGGAGGAGGCGCTCTCCCGTAGCACGCGCGACTTTGCGCGGCTGTTTGCGCGGCACGTGCCGCTGGCCGAGGGCGTCGTGGCGGAGGTTTATCTCGGCTAATCTCGTCCGGGGTCCTACCTTCGCACACGCGGCCGTCCTCACGCCCCGCGCTGCTCACAGCTGCTGCTGCGGCTGCAGACGAACCTCTTCACGATCGACGAGCGCAGCGTCGGCATCTACAGCGCCGCCTGCCTGCTCGAGCACTCTTGCGCGCCCAACGCGAGCGTGTGCGTCCGCCGCGCCGGCGGCGGCGCGGCCCTCGAGGTAGTGGCGAGGCGGCCGATCGAAGCGGGCGAGGCGATCTCGTTCTCCTACCTCGACGAGGCGTGGCTGGCGGCGGCGGCCGTGCGGCAGCGGCGCGAGCGCCTCGAGCGCGAGCTCGGCTTCTGGTGCCTCTGCACCCGTTGCGAGCGAGAGATGGCTGCGTTGGGCGGCTAGCAGCGAGGAGCGAACGTCGGTGAGTCGGAGGGCAGGCAAGGTAAGGTAAGGTAAACTTCTCCACACACTTGGGCGGAGGGGGGCGACCCTTGCGTCTCCACCTCTCTAGACGACGACAGGAGGGCACACGTGGTGGCTGGTGCACGCCCACAGAGTCTCGGCAGGAGCCAGGGGACGCCAAGCCAGGACGGAAGGAAGCCCCCATGGAAGCCCCTCTAGAAACTAGATACGGCTCTCTCTCTAGGCCCTCTAGGGACGAGGGCGGGGCGGCGCTTGGCGCGGGGTTTTTCGGCGGCGGCGGGCGCCACATTTCTTTTTCTTTTTTCTCGTTTTGTGGTGCACATACGTGTATGTGTGCCCTCCGTGTGGAGATGTGCCCCAGATTCTTCGGTCAGGTAAGCAAGATTTAGTCACGCTGTGCTGGTGAATCCGAGGCTGAGCTCAGTGTATGCCGAGCCAAGCAGAGCGGGCATGACGTAGTAGAAGTACATCCAGCCGAGGCAGACGGCGACCAAGTTGAGCCCCACACCCTGCGCGGCCATGAAGCGGATGGAGACTCGGCCGGTGGAGAAGACGGTCATATTGGGCCCGCCCGCCATCGGGAGCATGAAGGCAAACGACGACGACAGCGCCACGCAGAGCAGCATGACCACAGGTGAGAATCCCGCCTTCGCAGCGGCTGCCACCACAATCGGTCCAAAGATGGCTGCGGTGGCCATGTTGGACACCACCTCAGTGACGAAGCAGACGACCAGCGTGATGACAAAGAGCAGCGCCGCGTGGCCAAGGCCGAGACTACACAGGCAGTCAGCGATCACACCGGCTAAGCCGCAGCGCACAGTGCCATGCGCGACCATGTACCCCCCGCCGAATATGAAGAGGATCTCCCACTTAAAGTTCGCCTTGACCGCGTCCCAATCGAGGATGCAGCGCGGCGGCGGCGCCGCCCCGAGACCCTTTGGGACGCTGTCGTAAGCTGCCGCCGCGGCGCTCGTGCAGCGCGTCGCGCCCACCCTGCGCCGCAGCGACGCGGGCAGCGAGCGCCCGCACGGCACCAGAAACAGCGGCAGCGTCATTGCCAGCCCGATTGCACCCGAGTTGAGCGAGGGCGCGACGTACGGCTTCCACCACGACGCCGTAAACCAGAGCAAGATGAGGGCGCCGAGGTCTGCGCAAAGCACCAACTCCTCGTACGACCACGCGCCCAGCGCGTCGCGCGAGCGCGTGAAGGCCCGCAGGTCGTCGACCTGGAGGGGCGTGCGCGCGCGCCAGACGAAGCGTACACATATCGCGAGCCACGTGACGACGAGCAGGCACCCGGAGAGCGGCAGCGCCGCCAGCGTGAAGGTCGCAAAGGAGAACTCGGGCTCGTCCGGCCAGAAGAGCGAGTACTGAGAGAGGAAGATGGCGTTTGTGGGGGTGCCGACGGGCGTGGCGATGCCGCCGATCGTCGCCGCGTAGCCGATGGCCAGCAGGAAGCCCGACTGGAAGCGCTCGGTGCCGGGCGGCAGGCTGGCGAGAAACGCATCCGCCACAGGCAGCATAGCAAGGGTGGTGGCCGTGTTTGAGATCATCATTGACAGCAGCCACGTCGAGCCCATGAAGCCCGCGATGAGCGCCGCCATGCCGCCGCCGCCCACGAGAGCCACGACGGAGAAGGCGATGCGGCGATGCATGCCCCACCGCTCCACTGCCAGTCCGACCAGGAAACCCGCCACGAAAAGCATCGACGTGGCGTCGAAGAAGACCTTTGCCAGCTCGGAAGCGGAGCAAACGCCGAGGAGCGGATACAGGACCATCGGCAGCAACGACGTGATAGGCAGAGGCAGCACCTCTGTCACCCACCACAACGCCATGACGCCCAGCACCGCAGCGCCGCGCGCGACCTCGGGTCGCCCGCTCTCCACCAGCGCTGGCGCAAGCAGCATCGCCAGCGTCACGCCCAGCACAGCCAGCGTCTGTTTCGTCGCTGGCGTCGATGGCGGGGTGTGAGTCGGTTCGGATGGTGAAACCTTGCGGCCGGCAGCCTCTGTGATCATCGCTTCGGACGCGTTCACCGACACGGATGATTCGATGTCACCTAACTCGTTGGCTGGCGACAGAGGCGGAGTCGGCATGCAAGCGCTCGGGCAGTGCTTGACGAGCCTGTCCTGGCCTTGGCAAACAACCGTCACCAGACTTGGAGCACTTGGAGCAAATGGAGACCAGACGGACCTTGCCGTCGCACAACCCTCGTTTCCTTGCCGAGAAGAATTCAGGCTGCGCCGTGGGCCGACCCTCCGATTTTATGAGAAGAGAAGAAAGGGAGTGACAAATCTCTCTCTCAGCACGCTGACGCGACAACAAGAAAACGCGGGTTGTCCTTAAAAATTCTTCACTCTTTTCGGGCCGCTTTCTTCGTGTGTGAGCTCAAGAAATAAGACTGTGAGCTCTGTGTCTTGATCTGCTAACAACAATCAATCAACATACCTCCTCGTGTATGCCGATGGCAGCCAAGTGGCGGACGGCATGCACTGGGGTGTTCATGGGGTCCCGTACCATGCGGAATCGACCCTATCCAGTGCTCAAGTGCTGAATTCGTTTTGGGTGGGTGCGTGAAGGGCAAAAAGCTACATACACTGGAGAGAGAGAGACACTGGAAAAACTCAACGCTCAATCGAGGTTGAGAAACTTGGCGTGTCTGCAAGTGCCACATATGCGCGCGTCCGTGCTGCCGCCGACGGCAGCAGCGCCGGCGGGTGCCGCGCCAAGAGCGGCCGGCACGGATGGGGCGCTGGCGGAGGCAAGGTTGCACCGCTGGAGGCCTGGCTCGAATCACCGCCGGAGGCTCGGCTCGCTTCTCGGCGTCGATGATATGGCCACTCGCTTTGCTACAGCTGTTTGGTCGCTGCTCCCGCCGCCACCGCCACCCGCACCACCGCCGCCGCCACCGCCGCCGCCGCTCGCGGCTCCCTCCGCTGCCAGCGGGGGTGGCTGCTGCAGTGGCGGCGGCTGCGGCGGTAGTATGGCCGCCACCGGTTCGCTGCTCCCACCACCAGCGCCGCCGCCGCCGCCGCCGCCGCCGCCGCCCGCGGCTCCCTCCGCTGCCAGCGGGGGTGGCTGCTGCAGTGGCGGCGGCTGCGGCGGTAGTATGGCCGCCACCGGTTCGCTGCTCCCACCACCAGCGCCGCCGCCGCCGCCACCGCCACCGCCGCTCGCGGCTCCCTCCGCTGCCAGCGGGGGTGGCTGCTGCAGTGGCGGCGGCTGCGGCGGTTGTATGGCCGCCACTGGTTCGTTGCTGCTCCCACCACCAGCGCCGCCGCCGCCGCCACCGCCGCCGCCGCCCGCGGCTCCCTCCGCTGCCGGCGGGGGTGGCTGCTGCAGTGGCGGCGGCTGCGGCGGTAGTATGGCCGCCACCGGTTCGTTGCTGCTCCCGCCACCAGCGCCGCCGCCGCCGCCACCGCCGCCGCCGCCCGCGGCTCCCTCCGCTGCCGGCGGGGGTGGCTGCTGCAGTGGCGGCGGCTGCGGCGGTTGTATGGCCGCCACCGGTTCGTTGCTGCTCCCGCCACCAGCGCCGCCGCCGCCGCCACCGCCGCCGCCGCCCGCGGCTCCCTCCGCTGCCGGTGGGGGTGGCTGCTGCAGTGGCGGCGGCTGCGGCGGTGGTAGGATGGTCGCCACCGGTTCGTTGCTGCTCCCGCCACCAGCGCCACCGCCGCCGCCGCCGCCGCCGCCGCCGCCCGTGGCTCCAGCACCCTCCGCTGCCGGTGGGGGTGGCTGCTGCAGTGACGGCGGCTGCGGCGGTGGTAGGATGGTCGCCACCGGTTCGTCGCTGCTCCCGCCACCAGCGCCGCCGCCGCCGCCACCACCATCCGCGCCCCCTCCCGACTGGCCTAGCGCAAGCAGGTACAAGCCGACTGCCAAGCTGACCGCCATGGGCGGTCTGTCGCGTGCGAACCGATCGCCTTCTTCATCGCATCAAACTCGATATTACGCATCCGCGTTCATCGGATCGAAATTATGGCGGGCGCGAATGAAGAATTCAGCCTGCGGACAGATTGGAAGAAAGAATTTTGAACATCTCGAGAAGCCCGATTCACACATCACGCGCCAAGTGGGAGGAAGTGGACGGGCGGGGCCCTGAGCCGACCTAGCCGCCAAACGGAATGGGCGCCCAACGCGCGCGCGCCAGATCCTTACCACCACCATGATCGGGAGGCGGCCAGGGCTCATAGACTCGGTCGAAAGACCCCAGATTGGCACCTGTGCCTCTCTGGACAGGGTGGCCCGCCCGCCACAAAGACTCCTGGAATTGCGACTCGCCGCTTTCCTCCCGCTGTGATTTTGTGTAAGCTCTGTGTCTTGATCTGCTAACAACAAACCTCCAACGCGAAAATAGGATGGGAGAGATTTATCTGTAACGCCAAACGTGCGTCCCCGAACCGCCGTGGCGGCCTATTGCCGCCCCTAGCCCCCTGTATGGACTCGTGGGAGGTCGCCGCGTGCGTCCAGTGTCTCGCCTGCGAGATCTGCGATGGCGAGCGCAAGCTTCGGCGCACCGCCGAATCGCAGCGCGCACTATAGCAGAGCTGCGATCGGTGGAGTCAACTCGAGAGTCGTCGTCGTCGGTGTCCGCAGAGGTGTCGCAGCTGCGGTCGCAGGTGGAGACGCCGCACTCGCTGCGGCGGAGAGGAGTGGTGGCGAAGCGGCCGTGCTGCGAGAGGCGTTGCGTGCCATGAAGCTCGAGCTCGAGGGCGTGCAGTCGCTGCTTGCTCAGGCCTGCGCACCCAACACTCGCCGTGAGTGAGTATGCCGCAGGCCTGGTCTCACGGGGCCCTTTTCAAGATAGGCCTCGGCATCCGCCGCCGCCGGCTCCGCATCTGCTCTTGGCCAGCACAATATCTTGACTGAGAGCTAAGCCCAGTTCGACGATCGGCAGCCTCACCGAAGGTCGCGCCGCTGCGCAGCGAGAGCCAGGCTCGCCCGGCGAAGGTGACCAGAGAGTGCTCAACAAATACCAGAAAAAATCAGGGAGCTCAGGGAGTGCCACTGCCACCACCCAGGCCGCGGGAGCCGAACGGCGCCGAGGACAGCTCCCTCAGTGTGCTCCGCGGCCCACCAGTGTGCGCCGCGGCGCCGTCCAGCCACTTTGGCGGCCAGGGGGCCACCGGTCGAGTTCTTCGACTCTGGAGGACAGAAAGGTACCGTCTGAAAGATTTTCATGCTCTATTTAGCGCACTTGGTCTCAAAGAGCAACTCCGTTCACACGTGATTCACAGCCTTGTTATTGAGAAGAAAATACGTCCTATGGCGCTGTGCGCTGGTCTGTGAGAGGTTGAGGTGCGAGCCCTGGAGGCCCTGGGAATGGGGGGAGACTACCCGCGGGCCTAGAAGGCCCGCGCGCAGGGGGGTGGGGCATTGAGACCGGTCATGAATGAGTGCGCGACACGCATGTTGCGAGCAGCGTTGTTGATGTTTTGCGCGTCGCCACAGACGGCGGCGCGCGAGAGCTGTTGCGAGTGGTGCTGGACAAAGCCCCGGGCGCTGCCGGAGGCTGTGCCGTAGTCGGTGCGGTCGACGGCGCTCGGGCTGCCGACCTCTTTGGCGAAGTTGTGGATGATTCTCTTGGTCGGCGGCGCGATGCCGCCCTTGTGCTCTTTGACCCAGCCTTTGCCGGTCGCATGGACGAGCGGGCCCTGTGACTTGTGGCCGCGCTCTTTGCACCCAAGAACCTGTTCACACCGAAGCATGAGCGAAGCACCGGTGGGTCCTTCCTGCTCGTCCAGCGTCAGCGAATGGCGAGCTCGCTCGGCTCCCTCCCTGCCTGTCTGCCCAGGAGTCCCACGCCGGAGCCGCCACGGGGACCCTCGAGCTCCTCCGCGCCGCTCCGCGTCACGGTCGGCAAGTGGCGGCGCGAGGGCGGCGTCGTGGCGTACGAGGTGAGCGTGGCAGTCGGCGAGGAGCAGTGGACGGTTTGGAAGCGATTCTCCGACTTCCGTTCGCTGCACAGCCTCTGCGCGCACACGCTGCGCCTCCCGCCGTTTGCGCTCCCGCGGCTGCTGCTCCACACCAAGTCGCGGCGAAAGCGCCGCTCCTTCATGCTGCAGGGCTACCTGCAGGACACGCTGGGCCGCGCAGTGGACACAGCCTGCTCGGCGGGCGGCAGCGGGCTGCCGCTGCTTCTGGCGGGCTTCCTGGGGCTGGGCCCCAGCGCTGCGGCCGTCGTGACGCTCGACGGCCCCACACCGGCGCCGCCGCCTCTGTCGCTCGCCTCGACCGCCTCGGCCGCTGCCTCAGCCTCCTTGCCGCTGGCTCGCGCGCTGCCGGCGCCGGCGGCGCCGTTCCCTCCCGCGGCGGCGTGGTGGCACGGCCTCGGCTCGTGGGTGCTCAAGAAGCTGACGGGCGGCGTCGCCACCATCGGCCCGAGCGGAGAGATGCTGGTCGAGCGTGTCTCGCTCGACGCGCCGCTCCTGGAGTGGGCGGTGCAGCGGATGCTGTGCGGCGTGCCGCTGCCGATGCGGATCCTGTCGGCGCGGGTGGACAAGATCGAGGTGCGGGTGGTGCGGGGAGACGTGCAGGTGAGCTGCACGCGGCTGCGCCTCGTCCTCGCTGACGAGGAGAGACGGAGGCCGAGGTGCCGGTGCCGCCTTTGCCCGCGCCTCTCTGACGGGGTTCAGCCCGTCTTCTGTAGGAGATGGGGGAGCTCGGCGCGGCGCCCTTCGAGGAGAGGGAGGAGCGGGCCGCCATCGTGCTGCACCAGCTCTACTCCGCCCTCGGCAGGGCGGGAGAGCCGACTGACCAGCCGAGTGGAGACGCGTCCCCTCCTCCCTCCTCCGCCGGCGCGGCCTCCTCCGCCGCGACGAGCGACGCGGGCGACGCGGCGGACGGCGGCGGAGGCCTGCCCGCGCCGCCGCGCCGGATGCGCAGGAAGAGCTCCTGGGTCGTCCGCGAGAAGGGGACGACCTTCCAGACCCACGCGCGCCAGCGGCCCGTCACGCCGCCGCCCAAGCGGAGGGCGGCGCCGCAGGAGGCTGCAGCGCCCTCCAGCGTGCCGCTCCGCCGCGCTGCAGACTCGCCCTCGGCCGCCCCTCCGCCCCCGTCCGCCCCGGCCGCCGCCCGGCCGCCGCGCCGCGTGACGATGGCGGAGAGCGCGACGGCGGGCCGGCCGGTGGACCGGAAGCAAGTGCGCGAGCTGGCGGCGGTGCTCAGCCGCCGCGCGACCAGCGGCAACCTCGCGGCCGCGCCGCCTCCGCGGCCGCGCGTCGCTGCGGGCCGGCAAGCCGAGGTCAACAAGGAGCTGCGGGCGATGCCGTCGGCGCTGCGGCAGCGGCAGCTCGCCGCCACGTCCCTTCGCTGACCCTTCCCTGACCCTTCTCGGAAGCTTCCTATACAGGCAGCGGCTGCTCGCTTTCACGTGCCGCATCCTGCCAAAGGCGCCGCGGGCGCGAGGCGGTCGAGGCGTGGTGCGGCCACTCGCCGCTCACTCACTCCGGGTGAGGAGCAGGTGCAGCTCAAGGCGGTCGAGGTCTGCTACGACCACCTCGGCCTGGCGATGGCGATCCCGATCGACGTCTCCTTCGCGGAGCTGGCGCTCATCTGGCTGCTGCTCGCCTTCCCGAACGCGCCGCGGAGGGGAGGGCTCGCGCGGCCGCTCCGCCAGGCGGGCCGGGCCTGACCGGCTTGGCGGCCCCGCGGGAGGCAGCCTTCCTTGTCGGTAGATGTATACACGTCTCGCCGCACGTGCAGTGTGTGTTCTGAGGCTGTTTGGGTGTACACGCATGGTGGTCTGATTCGACAGTGCTCGCTTTTCAAAGCAGCGGCGAGAGTGAAAGAGAGAGTGAGAGCGAGTTATGACTTTATTCTCTGCGAAACTAGGACCTCAACACACCTTTGGCCCAGGGCGAGAAGCTGAAGGCGGCGCCGGCGGTGACCGCTTGCGAGGACGAGCGCGACGACTCGCGCTCAAGGGCGCCCCGCCACTAGCTCCCGCCGCCGACGTACGCCTCGTCGAGAGGCCCCGCGTCCGCCGACGCGAGCGCCTTCCCCTCCTCGGCGCCGAACAGGGCCGAGTACCGCCCGAGCAGGAAGCCAAAGTGGTTCGCGCGCACCTTCGTGTCGCGCGTGTAGGTCGCCGTCTGGCGCATGCCGGCGGAGAGGCCGCGCCCCATCTCCTCGGCGGAGGCCATCCACCCGAGCCAGCGGTCCACCGCGGCGGAGCACGCCTCCGCCGCCGCGCTCGCCGCGTGGTCCGTGAGCGGCAGCCTCAGGTCGACCAGCAGCGGGCCGGCGGAGAGGGCCGAAGTCGCCTCCTTGGAGAGAGGCGGCGCCGCGACGGCGCCTTCGATCGACAGCAGCGCCGCCCTGGCCGCCTCCGCCTCCTCCGTGAAGTACGCCTCCGCAAAGTCCTTCCGGTTGCCGCCCTCTGCGAATGCCTCCCGCGTCTCTGGAGAAGGATAGTCGGCCAGCGTCGGGAGCGCAGGGTCGTAGCCAGACTCGGCGCGCGGGCGGTAGTCGATGTACAGGTCGACGCCGCCGTCCGAGACGCCGCAGCTCACGACGAGGTGCGGCACATCCGTCAGCGGGCCGCAGAAGGCGGCGACCGCCCCTCGCGAGACCTCGCCGCCCGAGAGAGTCAGGCCGGAGCACCAAGCCACGTTGGGCGCGCCAGGGCCCTCGTACGAGACAATCTTGCCCGGAGAGCCCGAAACGCCCGTGAAGTCGTCCGCATAGTCCTTGGGCGTCAGGCCACACTGGTCTGCGATCTTTGAGAGCGCCGCCTGCTGCCAGCCAGTCACGATTGACGCGGCACCTCCGACATCTGTGGCCGCGTCGCGAGTGGCCTCGGCATCGACCATGCTGATGCTGGTCGAGCAGCGGGCAAACGTGGGCTGCGGAGGCGTGCGAGGCACGACGAGGCCGAGCGAGAGCGCGGCGATCAGCGGCATGGCGGCAGGCGACCGAGGAGAGGGGCTTCGCGGGTGCGATGAGCTTCTCGCGCGAAGAAGAATTCCTGCACGCGCTTCCCCCTGACCTCCCTTGGGTTGTCCGTTTTCTTTCTTTCTTTTTCCCCGAAATCCGACGCGAATTCTTCTTTCTGAAGGGGGGAACAATCAATCAAGCCGCGCAAGGACAATTCGGCGGCAAACCAAAAGGAACACCGAGATGGTGCCCCGACGAGAGCCGCCGGCCGCTCATTGTGCCGCAGCCGGCAGACCTGCCGCCGACATGGAGCCCTCGCTCCCGCCGATCACGCGGGCCAGCACCACAGGCTCACAGGCCCGCTCGGTGACCTTCGAGCTGTCCAAGGTGGAGGAGCTGCTCGTGTGCTGTGAGGACAACCGAGGCCCGAGTTTTGTCGAAAGGCAGAGCGAATTCGACAGCGAGCGCTTGTCGTGCCCGAATCCAGACAACAAAGATGACCACGCCTGGTACCGCTCTCGCTATTGGAGCGGCGCGGCGGCTATCGCCGTGCTCCTCGTGGCTGCCGGCTCGAGTGCTTGCATCGCCTATTCTGTGGGAAGGCGCCATGGTGCAGCTGGCTGTGAGAGCAGCATTGCGAAATGAGCGTGCGGCAGTATGGCTCGAAGCAAGCACATCTTTGAGGCCGATGAGGGACTCTTCCTTCTGTCAGACGTGATCCACGTGTTTGATTCTCGTTTGCGCGTTGAAATCGCTCAGTCGCGCGGGAGCCGCCGCGGTGTGAGCTCTATTGTATCTGTGGCGTCTTTCGTTATTGTGTCGGTAGTTGACCAGTGTACATTTATCTCGAACGCCGCACCCCTGACTCAGCACCTTCTCCTTCCTCTCTTTGCCTACCTCCCACTGTTCGAATTGTGAGCTCCAAACCCAGGCCCCCCCTCCGCGCGTGGACGTCCCACCGACACAGACACATGCCGACACAACACGCAGTGCAAGCCAACAGACTCGATGGGCTCTCCAGAGCTGCTCAGCGCATCTCCTCCACTCCGAGCTTGTCGTCGCCCGCGACCGCGAAAGGCGCTGGCGCAGCCACCGCCCTGCCAACCACCATACCGGACACGCGCCGTGTGGGTGCCACCGTCCGTCGTCTCCCGCCCCCAACCTCCGCAAGACACACGTCATACTCGCACCATGCTGGCCAAGCGCACGGGTCCGCCTTTCGGCTGCTGGGAGAGGGAGGCGAGCGAACGCAAGAGCAGCTCCTACGCAACGAGAGAAGCAACGGCTGAGTGCTGTGGCGGGACGTTGATGTCTGACTCTGTCCCTCGCCCTCGCCGTTGTTTGCGCCGCAATCTCGCGCGATGCGCGGAGGAGTGCAGCGTGCTGTGCCTCGGCTCGACGGCGGTCCTCCAGGAGGCATTGCACCTGGAGCGGGCGGAGACGAGGTCAGGAGACAGCGACTCACAGAAAAGGGCGAGGGACGCGCCTGTCCTTCGAGAGTGGACAGCTCTCGCTTCAGCACCTCGCTCTCCACCGCACTCCCCGCTTCGAAGGCTTCAAGAGCGGCGCCGTTCCGGAAGTCGGCGTCGGCCCAGACCAGGTGAACCCACTCCTCGCCATCTTCCTCAAAGCCGGCCCGCTCGCCTCCGACGCGGCTCGAGCTGCGCGAAGGCATCCAACGCACATTCGCACCCATGAATCTGTCGCCGTCTGCTCCCTCTTGGACGCTGCCCGATTGCGTTCCGGGCAGGCTCGAGCTCCGCGCCTCCGAGTCCATCAAAGACGTCCCGTGCGCATTCGCAAGCACGCGTTGCTCGTCGTCTGCTCCCTCTTGGAAGCATGGCTCTTGGGCGCCGGCCAGGCTCGAGCTGTGTGCCTCCCAATCCCCGCACGAGGCCATCCGACTCCACGCCAACGCACCACGCACGCTGCACGCACACGCACACACTGGGCACACGCACGCACAAGGGGCTCGCGCTCCCGCCTGCCTTCGAAGTCACTCCGGGGACGCGCGATTTGACATCCTTGATCGGCCGCGAAATTTGTTTACCTATACACAACGATTGTGTGTTTCTTTCTTCTCTCTCTTCTTCGATTTCGACACGGAGCGCTTTCAGGCATTCAGGGCGGCGGCGCACTCGCTCGGGGACAACGCGACCGTGATCGCCGCCACCGACCGCCGCACGAGGCCGGCCTCTTTCTTTGGCGGGCCTCTTCGCTCTTGTCACCAGTGCGTGCGCGAGACGGAGACTCCATGGAAGATCACGAGTCTCGCGGCAAGCGCCGTGCGCCTCAGAGAAAGAAATCGATCGGACCCGCATCCGCCCCCCCCCCCCCCTCCCGCGCGCGCGCCCAGGCCCTGGATGTGTGTTGAGGTTGATGACCCGGCGACCGCCTCGGCTCTCTCTCTCTCTCTCTCTCTCTCTCTCTCTCTCTCTCTCTCTCTCTCTCTCTCTCTCTCTCTCTCTCTCTCTCTCTCTCTCTCTCTCTCTCTCTCTCTCTCTCTCTCTCTCTCTCTCTCTCTCCTCTCTCTCTCTCTCTCTCTCACACACACCGTGTTAGTGCCAATCCACTCAAGTCTCACTTGGAGTGCGGTCATCAACCTCACATCCAGGGCCCGGTAGCTATAGCGCACAGCGGGCACCGCTCAAACTTGACAAACACTCTCTCAAACTTGGAGGGCATGAAAATTCTTTCTCTTATGGCACGGCACTTGCAGGCGGGCTAACCTGGACGTGCGCTTGCTGGCGAACCGTGTTAGTTAGTGTAATACATTAAAGTCTGATTTGGAGTGCGATCACGACGCGCCAAATCCGGATGTAGATCTCTGTTATGGAGTCTCCGCCTCTTCCTTATTTCCAGCGCAGCTGCTCAGTATGTGTGCGCCAACGACGCCTGTGGTGGCTCTCGTGTCTTCTTGTTTCCAGTCGTCCCAGCGCACTCGTCCCGTTCCCGTGTGGCGCCTGTAAAATTCTTTTCAGGTGAGGCGCCGCCGACGTGCCTCCATGGAGTCTCCGCCTCGCGCACGCACCGACGACGACGACGCCCCGCCCACGGACTGGCTGGGCGAGCTGCCGCCGGAGCTGCACCTCCGCATCCTCGAGGGCGTCGACGACTTCTCCGACTGCGCCGCCTTCAGCCTCGCGTCGCCGCGCCTCGGCCTCCTCGCGCAACGCAGCGGCCTGGCGCGCTTCAAGGACCCTCTCTTCGCCGTGGCGATGCGGCTGCTTCTCATCGAGCGTTTGATTGCCGGATCGTTCGTCGGGTCGTCCATCATACGGCCGACGCTTTGCGAGGCCACCCTTCGCGCCTACGCCGCCGACCGCCGCGCCACCGCCGACCACTTCCCGTGGCTTGCGAAGGTGAGCCCGGCGCTTTGCCTCTCGACAACGGTCGAAGGCGCTGACGAGCAACGCGCCGAGGCGTGGGCGCTGCGACGCGGCGAAGAGCGGGGCGCTGATCTGCGGGTGCGCTTCTTGAGGAGTGGCCTGGTGCGGCACTTCGAGGGCGGGCGAGGCGCGGAGCGGATGGTGCGCTTGGAGTTTGCTCACGGCGCCGTGCTGCACTTCGAGGGCGAGCGAGGTGCCGAGCGGATGGCGCGCGAGGAGTCTACCAACGGCATTGTGCGGTACTACGAGGGCGAGCCAGGCGCGGAGTGGGTTGTGCGCGTGGTGCTTGCCGACGGCGTGGTGCAGCACTACGAGGGCGAGCGAGGTGCGGGGCGGTTTGTGCGCAGGGAGTTCGCCGACGGCACCATGGAGCACTACGAGGGCGAGCTAGGCGCGGAGCGGCTGGTGCGGAAGGAGTCGCCCGACGGCACTGTGCGGTACTACGAGGGTGAGAAAGGCGCGGAGCGGGGCGTGCGCACGGTGTTTGCCAACGGCACTGTGCGGTACTACGAGGGCGAGCAAGGTGCGGAGCGGCTGGTGCGCATGGAGTTTGCCGACGGCATCGTGCAGTACTACGAGGGCGAGCGAGGTGCGGAGCGGCTGGTGCGGAAGGAGTCGCCCGACGGCGTTGTGCGGTACTACGAGGGCGAGCCAGGTGCGGAGCAGGTGGTGGGCGCCGAGGGCTAGTAAGAGCTCGAGTGGCGAGTCGCTTGCGTCGATGGCGATGCCTGTGGCTTATGGGCCGTCGTACCGCGTACCACACGCCACCACCAGACCACCACCACACACACACACACACACACACACACACACACACACACACACACACACACACACACACACACACACACACACACACACACACACACACACACACACACACACACACACACACACACACACACACACACTCACGCTGCTGCTGTTGCGTTCTCACGCTTTACGCAATTCTTGAGTGTTGTGCGAGGGAGTTTCGTTGTGAAATCATCCACAGCCGGGAGAGCGCCATCATGGATGATGGAACACGCAGATCTGCTTGATTGATAAGCAGCACGCGCTCCCATGGACCGCCGCTCGAACTCCGACGGTTCCGGCACGTCTGATGGGCAGTTCGTGCTCGAGGGGGAGCAACGATCGAATTCTTTTGGTTTTGCGCAGCGGTGGCGACACGTTGGCTCAGCCCGGCGATATGACGTCCTGCGGATCCTCGCAGCTCGACACGGGCTGCGGCGAGTGCTTCTCGGCGGTGGCGGGCCGTACGCTACCGCCTCCCGGCCCGGCTGGCCGCGTCGCGATCGCTACAGTGTGGGACGGCGGGCACGGCTACGCGTGCGCCATCCCGCTGTGGTGCCAAGGAGCGTCGCGGCTGGCCAGCGTGGTTGGCGACGCAGAGCTGCTGATCCTCTCGCCAAAGGTGAGCGAGGACTGCCCGAGCGCGCGCTACCTGCAGCCGGCTCGCACGATCCAGGCGGCGCAGAGCTACCTCCACCGCCACGAAGGCAGGCTCGGCCGCAACTCTGGCCAGCGCGGCGCGTTCGCGGTGTCCAACCTGCTCAAGGTCGCCTTCCTCTCGCTCGGATCGACGTACGAGCTGCTCCTCTACGCCGACCTCGACATCGACCTCATGGCTCGCCCGCTCGACGCCGCCACCTGGCGCAGCGGCGCGGAGGCGCTGTTGCGCTCTTCGGCGCTCTTTGTCTCGCTCTTCGACCACGCGTCGCCCGTCAACGGCGGGCTGTGGCTGGTGAGGCCGCGGTGCGACGTCTTCTCGCAGGCGGCGGAGCTGCTCGAGCGCGGCCGCTGGAGCGCCGCGGAGGGCTTCGACGGCGTCGGCGCGCCGCGCTCCTTCCCCCGGAGCCGGATGCGGGAGGTGGCGGGCCTGCTGGCTGCGGGCTCCGACGCGAGCCTGTTCAAGGTGGAGGGGACGATCAACGGGACGCACTACGGCAAGCTCAACAGCTGGGACTTTGTCAACGGCGCCCTCGACCAGGGCCTGCTCTGGTACCTCTTTTACCTCAAGAACGACCTCGGCACCTGGGCGCGGTACGACCGCGGCGAGCTGCCGTGGCGCGTGGAGCACTTTTGGGGCGTGTCGAAGCCGTGGCGAGCGGCGGCGGCGCGCGGCTACTGGAAGCGGCTCGCGCCGCTCGAGGGCGGCCGCAGCCGTCGCACGCACTGCCGCAACCTGTCGAAGCGGGGAAGCCGGTGGGCCGGGGCCGCCAGCAGCACCGCCTCAAAGAGCCTGGTCGGCCCGCTGCCGTGGCCCGAGGGAATGCGCCGCTTCGGCGACCAGGCCGCCTCCTGGGACCTGTCGCGGCCCGGTGACTGCCGCCGCTCCGGGCCCGACTGCAAGCAGAACCGTGAGGCGTTCAGTATATGAGTCACGGCCAGGCACCGCGTCTCTGTCACAATAGTCGTGTTTGGAGGAGACTTTCGATTGGGCCCGGGCCACAAAGCGGTGTGGGCAGCTGGCTGCTACATCTTTTCTCTTTTGTGCACACGACATTCGTCGCTTGCGCCGTGCGCGTCGCCCCACCTCGTGAGATCAGACAAACTTTTGAGTGTTACATTACTCCTCTCTCGCATCCGTCTTCCGCGTTCCGCTTCCGCGTTCCGGCTTGCGAGTTGCAGCTCCGTCCGCGGCCGCGCCGGCGCACTCCCTGGTGCCGGTCGATCTTCGGTTCGATTCGGCTCCCTCCCACCGATCTCTCCAATGCTGGTACACCTTGTCCGACACAGGCGTCTGTGCCCGCAACGCCTCTCGCGCTACGCGCTCTCGGCAGTCGTGCGCTGCCGCGGAGTCGAGCGCGCGGCAGAGCGCCTGTAGGGTCTCGTCTTGCTGCAGCAGCGCGGCCAGCGTGGCCTGCGTCTTGTTGGAGACGAGGTTGGCGTGACGTGGACGGGCGCAGCCGCCAGAGGCATCTCGCAGCGCGAGCTCGCGGGTCAACACCTCCTGCAGCTCGTCGAGGTGGGACGTCACGCCGACGAGGTCGAAGTGTGCGAGGATGCGATTGGCCAATGCCACCGCAGAGGCCGCGTCGCGAAACAATCCGCCGTGCCAGTGCTGCGCCTGCTCGACCAGCAGGTCAGCCGCCGCGGCCAGTGCGCTCGCGTTGCGCTCACCCCTCTGGCTGGCCGGCAAGCCGACATCGCCGGGGCTGAATGGCAGCAGCAGGTGCCTCAGCTGCGCCTCAAACTCGATTCGTCCGTGCTGCAGCAAGTTCCAGGGGAAGACGCGTGGCATGTTGGTGCTGAAATAGCCGTGGTCGGAGACGAGTCTGCTCACTGGCTCGCGCAGCACAGTCAAGGCCACGGCTCTGCATCCGCGCCGCTCCTGCGCTGCTCGCCAGACAGGCATGTCTTTGAGGAGCGTGAGGAATGGCCCTCCGTTGAGCCAGTAGGGCGAGTGGTACTCGATGAAGAGTCGGGGGTGGGACGCGGCGAGGGTGTCGTTTGTCAGGAGCGCGTTCACAAAGCCCTGCGAGATGCGCCCCGCCGCCAGGTCCGTCGAGGGCGTCAGCATGACCACCTCAAAGGAAGGGTCAGAAACGAAGAGCGCGCGGAGGCTGGTGCCACCCGTCTTGCGGAGGTGGCGAAAGAAGACGGTGGCGCAGGGACGGGACGGCGGCTGGGAGGGGCGGTGGCTGCGCCAGGCGCCGGGCACGGGCGTGGGCGACAACGAAAGCTCGGCGTGGAGGAGGAGGAGCCGCTGGAGGGTGGCGCTGGCATTCATGTGCTGGGAGCGCGGTGTTTGCACTTCGCGATTGGGCGCCATCGACGCCGTGAACGGACGACGGTGCAAGTTTCGGAGAACGAGAATTTTACAACGAAAATCCCTCGCACGACACTGGAATTTTACAACAAAACCCCCTCGCACGACAACTTTAACTCCCTCGCACCCTTCTTTCTCACCCTTCTTTTTTCTTTTTTTTTATGTGGCTCTTACGTACATTCCCGGAGGAGGACTGCTGACAGGGTTTGCGATTTCTTGCCCTTCTTTCTTACCCTTCTTTCTCACCCTTCTTTCTCACACCCTTGAGCACTTGAGCACTTGAGCACTGGATAGGGTCGATTCCGCATGGTACGGAACCCCTCGATCGTCTCGCCCTCCCTCACTGGTGTGTTCATTGGGGGGGTCATAACAAACACGGTATCTAGATACAGGATCGAGGTGCTCGCTGCTGAAGCAGTGACCAGTGTGTGTTGCAGCGCGCAGGGGCGTGCGGCGCACTCTTGAAGAGGGGGGGGGGGGGGGGGAGTACTAGATAGCCAACAACTGGTAACAAGTGTTTTTGGGGCGAGGGTGATGCCGGTTTCATTTCACATTCACGTGGTGATGGGGAGAGGGCGAGGGCCACTGCGCCCAAGCAACTCGGGTCGTTCATATGTGACTCTGACCCCACACGAGTCCTGACCCGTATTACAGAATGACCAGGAATTTAGTGTTTCCATTCCCCTTCTCTGCGCGAGAGCCGTGGAGGGCGCCATCAGAGTTCTCAGAGACATGCCGCCGCCTCGAGAAGGGTCGCCGTTCCGACCATGGAGGCGGGGATAGGACTTGAGAGAGGCGTGGAGGCGCAGCCTAGGCACCGCCGACGGCGAAGATGTCGTTGAGCTTGCACTCGAGCAACGTGACGCGCTCCTGGATGCCGTTCACCGCCTCCTTGGTAAGCACTGCGTTGGCGGCCGTGAGGGAGCGCTGTGCGTCGACGAGGGCGGCCATCAGGAAGGCTTCCGAGTGCCTTATCCCAATGCTTCGGCCCAATGCTTCGGCACGAGGGCACGACGTCCTATTTGTGCTATTTGTGACCTCGTGCCGGCGACGCATGGCAGGCTGGTCATGACGCAGTTATAGGGTGTTGTGTGCCGTCAGAGTGACCTCTACAGCACTCCGGGGCGCTCTACACCTCTACAGCTCTACAGCGCTCTACACTCTACATCCTCTACACCCTCCCTCAGCAGGTCGGCTGACACGTCCCGCACACGTCCCCGTTTACCATGCCGTTTACACACGGCTGTACAATGTTAATTAATATGTGTTCTCCATCTCCAATCTCCACCTTTGACCCTGGCAACTGCCCACACGATCCACAATCTGTGATCTCAATCTTTCATCTTCAACCAAGCCCGACTGTGTGGTAGAATCGGCGAGGATCTCGACAGACACGTCCCCACCTTTGCAGGATTTTGCAAAAGCGAGGGGGGAGGGCGCATCGCCACGAGGAGAGGGCTGGGCACAGTAGGGCACAGGGGATCTCTCTCGCATAGGATACACACTCGGCGGCACGAGGGCAGGGCTGGGCGTCCTATTTGTGCTCCCCTCCGTATCCCTCGCTCTCGGGCACTATCCATCTGACCAGGGCAGGGCTTGGCGAGCGGCCGCGTGTGATGGCAAACCACTCTCCACTGGCAGGGACAGAGCTGCTGTCAGAGCGTGAGAGAATTTTACAACGAAACTCCCTCGCACAGGTCACAGGACAAAGAGAAATCAGCATTCCCAGCACAACTTCCTGGCGCAACACTGCTCACTGGGCACGAAGAGAGAGAGAACAGAAATCAGTCCGATGGGGAACAGAAAGTTACTCCCGGAGTAGAGCAAGGAGGGAGGCAAGCGACAGGGGGGCCGCTCGCGATCACTCGCTGAGCATGTAGTTTGCGGGCCGGAAGTTGAAATACTGGACATCCGATTTGTCGCGGCACCACACGGCGAAGCCCTGGGCGATTTTGACTCCCTGCTTGCCGACGTACGCGCGCTTCGCAGCAGTCCAGTTGTTCTGGAAGTGTGAGTTGTGCGACTTGGACATGATGTAGTAGTTGAAGACGTGGTGCGCACCGCCCGCCGAGCGCGGCAAGATGTGGTCGGTCGACACGTCGTCGACGGTGAGGCCGGTGCCCTCGAGCTGCTCCGGGTTGGCCTTGAACCACTTTGTGACCTCGCCGGCGTCAATCTCGCGGTTGTGGAACTTGGCCTTCATGTGCTCGATGAGGTCGAGGTTGAGCGCGCACAGGCGCCCACGCATTGCCACCGGTCCCGGCGGCGCGAGATCTCGCACTCGGCCGGCGGCACCAGCGGAAGCAGCAGCAGCCGGGCCGGGCGCTCGCGCTGGCGCCGCCTCCGCCGCCCTCCGGAAGCAGGCGGCAAGGGGCCCCTCGTTCGGCTGCATGCGAATGCTGGCCGGCGCGGCCGGCGCGGCGGCGGGCGCGGCGGCCGGCGCGGCGCCCGGCGCGGCGGCAGGCGCGGCAGTGGTGGGCGCGGCGGTGTGCGCGGCGGTGTGCGCGGCGATGGGCGCGGCGAAGAAGGAAGCGGCCATGCCATTGCCGTGATCGGCCGCAGGCGAGGCGTCGGGCTCGGAGGACGCTTGACGCGTGGCCGTGGGCGGGGCAGCCGCGGCGGCCGTAGAGTCACTCACGCTGTGGCCGCTGCGGCGGTGGCCGCCGTTCGCCGCGGCGGGCGTGCAGCACGGCGTGCCCGCCGCCGGCTGATTCCCAGTGGTGGTGCCGATCACTGGCGATCGGCCAGACTGATTCACCTGCTGACGCACTGCGCGCTGCACACCAGCGGGTAGCTGCCGAAGCGCTCCCGCCGGCCGAGCCTCCTCTGTCGCCACGCCAGCACGGACGCCGTCTCGCACGGTGGCAGGGACTGCCCCCGCCATGTATCGCGTTTCTGGATGGAGACTGCAGCTAAAGAAAGCGTGTTCCCATCCGACTGTCCCCGTGCAAAAAAGCCGCGAGGTGGCATGAAGATTGCAGCGAGAAGCGGCGAGAGACTGCGAAGAGAGATAGGAAGAGGCAGACTCCCTAGGGTGGGCGACGGCTAGCGCACCACACACCTCTCCTTAAAATCCCTGTGTGGTGGCGGCGTGCCGTCCTCCCATCCCTCCCTTGGGTTGTGTGTTTTCTTTCTTTCTTTCTTTCTGCAAAAAAGCGTGCCGTCCTCCCATCCCTCCCTTGGGTTGTCTGTTTTCTTTCTTTCTTTCTTTGCAAAAAAGGGGGGGGGGAGAGATTTTTTTTTTTGGGGGGGGGCCAAAGCACCACCAAAAGTCAAACCCCCTTTTTTTTGGAAAAGCGGTTTCCCCCCCCCCCGGGGTTTTTTTTTCCCAAGAACCCCCGCGGTCGGGGAGAAATTCCCCCCGGGAGTTTCCCGGGGCCCCCCCCCCCCTTTCCGGCTTCCCCCCCCCCCCCCCCGCCCGCGCTCCTACACGACCGCACCTCTCTCTCCAACAAACAAACGACCGCCACTGCAATAGTGGGGTCCGATCCCCGCCTACCCGTGTCCGTCCCGCACCTGCGGCTCCCCATCCGTCACGCCGGGACGTGCTTTGATGCGCCGCGGCACAGCCACCATGCGTCGAGCACGTTGTCGACCATCTGGACAGGCGCCGTACGAAGCGCCGGAAGCTGCTCGTCGGCCCATCGCCAGAAGTCTGCCACAACGCGGGCAGTAGTCTCTTGTTCCTCGGCGGAAGCTTCGAGGTCAAGCAAGCGACCGCCCCCCTCGCCTACGTCTCATCAGTGCCGATCGGCCTTACTGCAACTCGGGCGCGCCGCTCAAGCATGGTGTGTGTGGGGGGGTGGCGGGGGGGGCAACCGTGCCGCTGCTTCTTCTGCTTTTCGGGCGGCGAGGTCCGGACGCCCGAGACTTCCTCCGTGCCGCGCACGTTCGGCACTTGCGTGTTCTGCAGTTGTGGGCGGTCGGGCGGGAGGGGCGACGGTGAGATCTAGCTAGCCGAGATCTACCCGAGATCTAGCCGAGAGCTAGCCGAGATTTCACCAAGAGCTAGCCGAGAGCTAGCCGCGAGCTCGCCTCCTGTTCCGGGGCCGTCGGCGCCAGCGAGATCTTGGGGCGCGAGCTCAAGCTCAGCCTCGACGCCGACTTGTCGCCCGCACCGTCGCGGCCGGAGGTGCGCGCGAGAGGGGCGGCGGTGGCGGTGGAGGTGGAGCCGCGGCCCGGCTCGTCGCCTCCGGCGGGGCCGCCCCTCTCGCCTCCGGCGGGGCCGCTCTGCTGCGCCTGCAGCGCGAAGTGTGCGCGCGCGTGGGTGTGGTGGGGTGTGGGGTGCGGGAGCGGGTGCGTGTGTGGGGGCGGGGCGTGCGCAGGGGGGGAGCTGCCTCCGCCGACAGCGCCATCCCCTCCTCGCCGTTCAAAAGCGGCGGCATCCGTGCATCCGGCGGCGCGGCCGGCCGCGCCTCGCCCTGCGCCTGCAGCGCAAAGGGGTTGATGACGCGAGATGAGTGGAGGAGAGGGACGGTGGGTTGTCTGGAGCCCATCGTCCGGTGGGCAGTCCGGTGAGTGCGTGTGTGGGAAGTACGGATCTAGCTAGGGTCTGGGAGAGCTGGGCGATGAGATCTAGATATCTCTGGCCGGCGCATGCGAGGAGACGGCGCCGAAGTGGCCGCCGCCCGAGCGGCCGCCCGAGAGGTCCCCCGAGCTGCAGCTGCCGGGGACGGGCGCGACGGCCCCGGACGAGCCCGCCTCGCCCCGCGCCTGCAGCGCAAAGGCGAGACGTGTGGAGAAGAGAAGCGTGTGTGTGTGCCCGGCCGGATGTGGAGCGTGTCCTACGCCGAGGAGAGAGGCGAGACCTAGCCGAGGTCAAGCCGATATATCTCGCAGAGAGATCTCTATACTCTACCGTCGCCGCCACCTCTGGAGGGACAAAGGGGCGCGCGCGGTTCCAGGGGCGCGCGCGGTTCCACATCGCCGCCGCGTCGTCACGGTAGTACGCGACAAACTCTGCCCACGGTAGGGCGGCGGGACCAC
>NW_005201421.1:280791-284089 GCF_000372725.1 Emiliania huxleyi CCMP1516 | reverse complement strand
GTGCGGCTAGAGCTGTCAAACGTTAAGAGCTGAACAGTGTGTTGCTAGTGTTAACAGTAACAACAGAACAACAGTGGGGCTCCCCAACAACAGTAGCTAACGTTAGGCCAGCTGAACAACAATAAGGAAGGCCTGGCAGTGACCCACGACGATCTCCAGCGTCCAGTGCGGGTAATACCCGAAAATACCTGGAAAAACCCAGGTATTTTCGGGTTTTACCCGGGTTTTGGGGCATTTTCTGCTTGCTGACCACTGAACAACAGTAACAACAGTAACAAACAGTAACAGCTTGGGGGGAGGCCTCGGTGCCGCTTGCGGCCGCCGCGCCAGCGCGCAGCGCGAGCTCGGCGCAGACACCCGGCAGGCACCTCTGATTAGCGCGGTGTTCGGCCACAGTTGTATTACGGCTACCGAATCCACAGTGCTTGCCGGCGCCGGCGCCGCAGACGAGGGTCGAGGGGCCATCCTTGATGACGAAGAGAATCTCGCTCCGGCAGAAATACTTGTTGCTCTTGTTGGCGCCGTTGGGCTGCTTTTCCTCTGACTTGACCACAGGGAACAATCTCGCGAGTACTCCCTTGAGCGCAGCGGGGTCCATTCGGTTCAGCTCCTCGAGGCTGTTCCCGCCCCAGTTGAGGGTGACGACGAACGGTGGTCCCGGTGGAGTGCACATCATATACCACTCCCTGCCAAACGCCGTGCCAGAAAAAACAAAAACCTAGTCCGAAAAAAGCCGGCGGGGTAAGCAACTACACAACATGAGGCATCTTGCTGCAAAAAGAGGCATCTCGCATGCAGCCGGCCCCGTCCTTCTCCGACCAGCCGGCGGGGGAGCGGTGGTACCCTGCTGGCCGTCTGCGCGGTCACCGCCGATCCGAGTAGCCGTCGTCTCGACCTCGTGCACGATCCGGCCGGCCCCGTCCTTCTCTCGCGCCATGACGGCCGCAGGGTACCGCCGCTCCCCTGGTCGCAGAAGATCTCAAGGCGCGATCCGGTGGGCAGGACAGTGTGGCCGTCGAGCGTCGCCCTTGCATGCAGGTCGGAGGGCGATCGAGCGAGGGCGAGGGCGTTACGATGAAACATGTCAAAACATGTCAGAATGTCTTACACCCATCCCCGTTTTGGCGTTTTGGGCACAAGCCACGAGGCAGGCCCACGAGGGTGAGGCCCACATGCGGCATGCGCCATGCGCCATATACCCAAGAGGTGCTGCCTCATGCATTCGTAGTCGCCTCGGGCCTGGCGCAGGGGTGAGTACGATCCTACATTGACGGAGTGAAGCGACGAGCGGATGCACGGACGGCCTGGGGCCTGTGTTACAGCGCGCAGGGGCGTGAGGCGCACTCTTGAAGAGGGGGGGGGGGGGGAGTACTACTACTAGATAGCCAACAACTGGTAACAAGTGTTTTTGGGGCGAGGGTGATGCCGGTTTCATTTCACATTCACGTGGTGATGGGGAGAGGGCGAGGGCCACTGCGCCCAAGCAACTCGGGTCGTTCATATGTGACTCTGACCCCACACGAGTCCTGACCCGTATTACAGAATGACCAGGAATTTAGTGTTTCCATTCCCCTTCTCTGCGCGAGAGCCGTGGAGGGCGCCATCAGAGTTCTCAGAGACATGCCGCCGCCTCGAGAAGGGTCGCCGTTCCGACCATGGAGGCGGGGATAGGACTTGAGAGAGGCGTGGAGGCGCAGCCTAGGCACCGCCGACGGCGAAGATGTCGTTGAGCTTGCACTCGAGCAACGTGACGCGCTCCTGGATGCCGTTCACCAGTGCCCGCGGAGTGCCCGCCTCTGGGCTCTGCGCACGAAACACACGCCTCCCCCTTGTATGCCGCAGTTTATCACGCTCGTAAAAGAAATCGTGCATTTCCCAAAAGGCGGGACGGAATCCCGCCATTTTTGAGACCTCCCACCCGCACACTCTCGCTCCGCGGCCCACCCAGCGCCCGCCAGCGCCCGCCAGCTGGCGGGATCCACTGGCGTCTAGTCGAGAGCACGCCAGTGAGTCCAGCGTGGACGCACCATCGGGCGGCGCAGGGCGTACAGAGAGGAGGGAGAGGCAATGCGTGTGTGGCGCGTGAAAGCGAGCCGGTTAGGAGGCCCAGCTAGAGGAGCCAGCGGCGCCAGCGCAGCAGGCAGAGAGGGTAGTCCGTGCCCAGAACCGCCGCCTGCTCATGATGCACGCCTGCGTCGGTCCACGCCACCGCGCACAGCAGCAGGCACCACAGCAGGAAGGAGCGGCTCTGTCCTTGCTGCACGCTCGTCGCCACAAGCAAGAGAGCGACGCCGATTGCGCCTTGTAACCCGCAACCGCCCGAAGCTTCTCGATCTCTGCGTCAGGATACCGCATTCGACTTGACCAGGCGCGGCAGCTTTCGCAGCGCGTCGCCTAATCTCGCTCGGGCTATACACGTAATATGCCTCGATCTCGCTGCCCCCAATGCTGATCGCTGCGTCTCACGGGCGCGGTTGCAAAAGTGCAGTCTCGTCATGCCTCGGCCTTGACCATGCTGCACAGCAGCACGCGGACCGCTCGGTCGTCTCGGTGAGTGGCCCATGGAGCCACAGAGTCCTGTGCAGCTGAGCTGCGCGCTTCGCCGCATCCAACTCCCGGCCCTCTCCTTCCCACGAACGCCCGCTCTGCGCGAAGCTGAAGCCTCGAAGACTGAGCGTGCGTGCTATACCGCTCCCTGAGACAAAGCGCCCTGTGGGCCGGGGGCGCGTGCACGCGATGTCGGGATCGTTTGCTGGATCGTTTTGGGTTGTGGTTGTTAGGCTTTTGGAAGAAAAGCTATTTCAGTTCACGGCGGGCTGCGGCGGGCACTCCCGTCTTAGACTAAGAGGTTCGTGTGTAGATCGCATCTGACAACCCCCCCCCCCTCTAGCGCCGATATCCGAAACGCCGCACACTCTAACCTCCCTGGCCCTTCAAGTCTTGCCAAGCAAGGACAGACTTCAGACAGACAGACAGACAGGTGACAGGCAAGAGCAGGGCCAGCCAGACCAGGGCCAGGCTGCCCTCCTCCGTCGGCGCAGCGTCGCACAGTGGTCAGTGCTGCTAGCAGCGCCGGGCGACGACGGCTTGCCGCCTCCGGTCCCGGCCCTTCGCATCACCGACGACACAATGGCCTCGAACAATGGCCACCGCACCGCGCGACGCCGCTCGCCGCCCCCGCCGCCGCCCGGCGTCGCCGCCGTCGCCGCCATCGTCGCCGTCGCCGACGAGTGCCGCTATAGCTCGACCCCCCCCCCCCCCCACAAGATGGGGCGAGGCCCGTGTCACGAGCAAATGC
>NW_005201421.1:258656-280486 GCF_000372725.1 Emiliania huxleyi CCMP1516 | reverse complement strand
TCCCTCGCCTGCACCATGCCGGTAAGGCAACATCGCAACACATTGTACACCTCTGGGCCCGCAAGACGCAGCGGCGCGTGCCCGCGCCGCCCGCCGTCGAGCCTAGGCCGCCGCCGCCGCCGCCGCCTCCGCCTCCGCCTTCTTGGCGGCGGCGGCCGCCGCCTTCTTGGCCGCCTTGGCCGCCGCGGCCGCGGCCGCCTCCGCCTTGACCCTCGCCTGCTCCTCTCGCCAAGCGTCGTGCTCGCCCGCAAACTCGGGCCTGACCTCGCCGCCGAAGCGCTCCACCACCGTCTCGACGAGGTGCGGGACGAGGTCCTCGATCGGGATGCCCTCGGGCTCCGCCTCGAGCTGCAGCTCGCCGTGCTCGCCGATGGTGCCGCCGAGGAAGACCTTGACGCCCGGCACCGCCTTGAGCTTGCCCGTCTCCGGGTCGGCCTTCTTGGCCGGCCCGCCCATCAGGCCGATGTCGGCGGCCTGCACCTGGCCGCACGAGTTCGGGCAGCCCGTCCAGTGAAAAAATGTGGGGAGATGCGGGGAGATATCGGGAGATAGACCTGGCCGCACGAGTTCGGGCAGCCCGTCCAGTGGATGCGCACGTCGCGAGAGACGTCGACGCGCTGCTGCACCTCCTTGGCGATCGCCTCGGCGTTGTTCTTCGTCTCGATCATCGCGAGCCCGCAGAACTGCGCGCCGGTGCAGCTCACCAGGTTGCCGACGATGTTGCCCGGAGAGACGCGCAGCCGCGAGTCGCCGTGCAGGGCCGGCTCGGCGAGGAGGGCGGGCACGTCCTCCTCCTTGACGTTTGGCAGGATCACGTTCTGCTCGACCGTCAGCCGGATCTCGCCATCGGGCACGTACTTGTCGGCCAAGTCGGCGATGGCGCGCGCCTCTGCCACCGACAGCCGGCCGACGGGCACGTGGATGCCCACGCGCTTGAGCCCCTCCTGCGGCTGCGGGTGCACGCCGAGGTAGGCGGTGCCGGGCGCCGCCGCCCGCTCGAATGGCTCCGTCGGCCGCGGCTGCTGCACGTCGCACTTCGCCTCGAGCCCGCGCCCGTACGAGCGCATCTCGTCGATGATCTTTTGGCGGTACGCCGGGTGGCAGCGCGGGTGGCCGTCGACCTCGGCCACCTCGCCGTAGCTCTCGACGAGCCACATGAGCCGCCCCTTCTGCCGGTCCTTGCGGTCGCCCTCGTCGCGGAAGACGCGCAGAATCGCCGTCGTCAGCTCGACGGCCGTGGCCACGTCGGCCGGCATCCACAGGTCCATGTCGACCGACTCGGCGACCCGCTTGGTCGACATGTAGCCGCCCAGCACGATGTTGAAGCCGACCTCGCCGCTCGTGGCGTGGACGCAGGGCTGGAAGCCGATGTCGTTGATGTGCGTGTGCGCAAAGTCGTCCCTGCTGCCCGAGACGGCGACGTTGAACTTGCGGGGCATGTTGCTCCAGACCGGGTTGCCCCGCTCGCCCGTCTCCTGGTTGAGCGTGATCAGGTCGTTGAGCGCCTCGCAAAACGGGCGCGTGTCCACCTATGAGCGAGTTCGCTGGTCATTCATTGACAGTTGATGGAAGGACGCGGCAGGAGCGGCGCGTGTCCCACCATCTCGAGGCAGTCGATGCCCGCGAGCGGCGAGCCGACCATGTTGCGCACGTTGTCGAGCGCCGAGTGGAAGGACGTCTGCCCGCGCGCGTGCAGGCCGTCGATGATCTCGTCCGCCTGCTCGAGCTGCACACCGCGCAGCTGGATGTTTTGCCGCGTCGTGATGTCGATCACGCCGAGGTCGGGCCCGTGCGGCTCGACGCTGTCCGCGTAGAAGCGGAACGAGTCGGCGTTCGTCACCCCGTTGGGCAGCCGCAGCCGCATCATGAAGCGGCCGGGCGTCCGCTTGTCGCGGTGCACCAGCCCGACCCACTTGAGCCGCGTGTTCATGTCCATCTTCTCGACGTCCTCCCAGTCCATCTCGCCCGCGCGCACGGCAGCGGCGAAGGTGTAGACGTCGTTGAAGGCGGCCGTCGCGTCCTTGGCCAGCTTGGCCTTCTCGATCGGGTTGCCGTCCTCGGCGCGCACAACCGTCTCCTCGGGAAGGAACGAGGTGCCCGTGGGCCCGCTCCAGGTCGGACCCGGAGGCCCGACGGAGAAGGGCGTGCCGATGGGCGAGATCGAGGCGGGCGCGGAATCAGCCGCCGAGGCGGGCGCGGAGGCAGCCGGTGCGGAGGCAGCCGGTGCGGAGGCAGCCGGTGCGGAGGCAGCCGGTGCGGAGGCAGCCGGTGCGGAGGCAGCCGGTGCGGAGGCAGCCGGAGTGGCAGCAGCGCCGTCGTCGAGGTCTGCCCACACAAAGCCCGCTGGCGGTGGCGTCTCAACGATCGCGAGCCGGACGGCGCTCCGCACGGGCGGCGGCGCGACGCGCGACGCCGGCGACGAGACGTGGATAACGCCGGCCGCCGCGCCGAGAAGGGGCAACATATCCGCGTCGAAGGCCCTCGACGGAGGACCTGAACGTCGGCGAACGTCGCCGAGGTCGGAACGTGAATTCTTTTGCTGCCCATCTGCTGGACACGAATCGTTCGCCAAGCTGCTCCGCAAGGTTAAAATTGGAAAATTGGTGGGTGCGGAGAGCAACCACTACACTGTGGGGTGTGCCCGAGCATGATGTATGTGCGCGTCTGTGTGTGTGTGGGACAGACGTTGTTGTCCTATGCGCGGGGCTTCCCGCGGGGACCGAAGACGTAACAGCAGCAGCAGCAGCAGCAGCAGCAGCAATTGGTGGGTGCGGGTATGGGGAGGGGGCACTGCGGCACTCCGCCTTTTGTTTTTTCAGGAGGAGTCAAAAGATGGCTCCTCACCACTTATTCGAACCAGAATCGCCCGGTGCTCAGGCGGTGTCATTCCGAGGCGAGCGTCTCAACCCTTCCAAGCTTCGATAAGTCAGATGCTCGCCGCGCTCCTTGTCGGCCTGTCGGTCCAGGCGTCCACCACCTCAGTCATCGAGGCTCAGCGCGTCTCCTTCCGCGTCTCTGGCGACGTCTCGGCGAAGTTTGGCCGCAGCGGCGCGGTCGCCTTGCGCTCAGTCATCCCGGCGCCGTCGGCACCGCTGCAGCGCCTCGGCTGCCCGTGCACCCTTGAGGAGTTTGCGACGACGGCGCGAGAGTGTCGCTTCGCCGCTTCGCTCGCCTGCGCGCTCCTCCGCTGCGACGCCGTCTGCGACCCGGTTGGGGAGTGGGGCGCCGGCTTCACGCACGCGCACGACCACTATGCCTATGCCCACCTCTTGGAGGAGCCGAAGCGAAGCTGCGTCGTGGTGCTCCCGCGCGAGCCGGTGACGCTCACCCTGCGAGGCCACCCCGCCACCATCGTGGCGCCGACGCCGTACTCGTCGTCGTCGCACGTCGCCTTTTTCGACTCGGTGGACGGCGCAGTCGAGGCCTGCGGCTCGACCGCCCAGGCGCCGCCGCCGGAGCCGGAGATCTGCCTCGACGCGGGCGACGCGCTGGTGCTCCGCGGCGACCTGACCGAGCCGCCCGGAGGCCTGGGCGGAGGCAGCCTGGTCTACCATTTCCGCGCGTGCGGGGCGAGAGACCGGGCGGTGCTGTTTGTGTCGCCGGCGCTCGAGGCGCGGGCCAGGCTAGCCGGGCCGGGCGGCGCGAGCGGAGAGGGAGGGCCGTCCTAGCGGAGAGTGTCGGCCCCGCCCGCCGCGTCATCGCGGCACGCTGCGGTTGTGTGAGAGACCCGTGTGAGGCAATGTGCACAAGCCCGGCGCGTCGGCGCCGGAGCTTGCTCGTCTGATGTGTGTGAGCAAGCGTGAGAGTTAAACCGCGCCCCGCAGCTCTGAGAAAACCTGGACGGTAGCCGACCAGGCCTGTTCGTTGTTGCCTCTGCGCTCGAGCGTCGAGCCTCGACCAGGGGTGCGCGGGTGAGGGGTGTGCGGGGTGCGGGTGGCGGCCCCACCGCAACCCCCGGCGCCCCGGCCGCCCCGGCCCCCATCCCCCGCCCCAACGACACGAGCAACGTGCAACGACACTCGTAGGGGTAAAGGATCAACACCCTTCAGAAAGAAAGAAAGAAAACAGACAACCCAAGGGAGGGATGGGAGGACGGTACGCCGCCACCACACAGGGATTTTAGGGGAGAAGTGTGGTGTTAGCTGTTAGCCGTCGCCCACCCTCGGGCGTCTACCCTTCAAGTCAACTCTCCCTCAAGACGACACTCTCTTTTACGAGGCCTAACAGCTTGGGCACTTGGAGCACTTGGAGTGCGCAGTCGGCAACCTCACACCCAGGGCCGGGGATTAGGAAGCGCTAATAAATAAATAAATACAACGGACACGCCAAACGAGGGGTGGGAGAAGGACAGGGCTACGGGCGGATTGGGAGTCCCGACGATTTCTTTTAATTAAACATCGGGAAGGAAGGCGAAGGGCGAAGGACCGCCACGGGCTTCCTCGAGGCCGCCTCGGCGCCACGCCCCAGCCTCAATGGCTCCCTCCCGGCGCCGCGCCGGCCGCCTCCGGCCCTTGCTCGACAAGCTCTTCGTCGCGTTCGAGGCTGCGCCCTGGCTCGTCCAGGCGCTGCTCTATTTGTGCACCGCTCCGCTGCTCGAGGCTCTCTTCTACCTTCACACGGCCTCGTGGCGAGAGTGGCGGTCGAGCGCACCACACAACACGCACGAGCGCGCCGATACCGCCGCGGTGCTCGCCTTCTACGACCGGATCCTTGCCGAGGAAGACGCCGACGGCCTCAAGTTATTTCTGCACGGCTGGTTTCTCGAGCAGCCTGCCTCGCCGTGGCAGGAGCCTCGCTACGGAAACATCCGCGAATTTGTCGCGTGGACCCTCTACGGCGACGCGGGCGAGCGGAAGCCAAAGCAGACCTCCACCGTCGACCGAGTGATGAACCAGATCGAGGTGGTGCTTGGGCCACTGCCTGCCGGCCGGGCGGAGCGGCTGGTGGCGATGACATACACCCGCGAGCCGCTCGGACGCTGCCACCGGCCTCTGGTGTGATCGCGCGCATGCCCTCGTCCCACTCCGCCCAGCAGCAGCGCGCCACACCCTCCTCCCTCCTCCTTGCCAGGCCGTCTACCTCTGCTGCTTCGCAGCGCACGGCGCCATCCGGCGGATGTTGCAGCTGCTCGGCTTCAGCTCGCGCTCCGTGGGGAGGCTGCGCTACCTCCACCGGCCCGACCGGCGCGGCGGCGGCGCCACCAGCGCGCCGCTCGTCTTCCTTCACGGCATCGGCGGGCTGCTGCCTTACCCGCTGCTGCTGCTGCAGCTGGCCTCTCGGTGGGAGGGGCCGGTGCTGCTGCCGCTCCTGCCGCACGGTGCGCCGCCGCCCGCCACGCCAGGCGCGGAGGCGGCTCCGTCTCACTCGTCCGCGTCCGCCTCGCAGGCGCTCTCGACCGGCTTCCAACCTCCCGCTGCGTCGCGAGGGCGATGCGGATGCCCGAGCTCGTCGGTGCCGTCGAGGTGATGGTGCGCCGGCACGCGCTGAACGGGAGGGCGCCGAGCGCCGCGTTCATGTCGCACTCGCTTGGGACGGGTCCTCCGCAGCTCCGAGGAACGGCGGCGGCACGGCCCGCGCTCTCCTCACCGTGTGGGTGTGTCATGTTAGGCTATCACGCCGCTGTCGCGACTCGCGCGCCCGGCTTGGTCGCTGCGTCGCTCTTCGCGGACCCGATCTGCTTCCTGCTGCACGAGAGGGACGTGCTGCACAACTTCTTGTACGAGGCGCGCGCCTCCCTCCCCTAGAGCGAGCCCGGCTCCGACACCAGCCGCCTCCAACTCCGTGTAGCTTCTCTCACGCCCACGCCTCGCCTCCTCCGCCGCAGGTCGCCCCCCTCCGCCCAGCAACCTGGTTCCACTGGCTGCAGCGGGTCGCCGTCGCCTCCGACCCGACCGTACAGAACTGCTTGCGGCGCGAGTTTTGGTGGTCGCAGCACTGGCTCCACCCCGCGTCGCTGCCTTCGCCGACCGCCGTGCACCTCTCCGCGGCCGACACCGTCTGCAACCCCCGCCGCGTGCAAGAGCACCTGCTCCGGCACGGCGGGGCGCAGGCCGGGCTCGATTCGCCGCTCGAGGTGGAGCTGAGCCGCGGCATGTTCACCGTGCACGGGTGGCTGTGCGTCGCTCCGGCGGCGCAGCGCCGGGCCATCGCAGACTTGGGCCGGCTCCTCGCCCGCGGCCTGGCGCAGCGGGCCGCGGGTCGCAAGGGCGCGGGCGAGGGGGACCGCACAGCGGATGGCTCGCACCTCGCTCTCGCGGTGCGGCACCGTGGCGCGAGGGCGAGTGGGCAAGCCGTGCCTCTTGAGCCTCTAGGCGACACCGACTCTGTGAGCTCGTCGGGCGAGTCGGACGGATGCGGCGAGTAGGCCTTGCTCTGCCGCGCCGTGCCGCTTGCGCCTTCTGAGGGGACTTGGTTTGTGTGTAGGCGGGCGTGGTGTGCGCTCGGTCACTCGCACGCCGTCCACGGGCGCGGTGCTGAGTGCGTGAGGGCGCGTGCGGCGGGCGGGCGAGGGAGAGCGCGGCTGCAGCTTGCGCCGTCGCAAGCTTCGGGGTTCATTGGTTGCATGGGGAATTGAGGGTGGCGGTTGCATGGGTGGCGGGTGGCGGTTGCATGGGGTGACGGGTGGGTTGCATGGGTGACGGGTGGGGAACCATGATGCATGTGATTGTGATCCGGTCTCAGCTCGAATGAAGCTGCAGATGGCGGTTTGGTGAGATGTGTGTTGTGCATGTCTGCATGATGCAGCATGTGTGCCATGTCCATCACTTGAACTCACTTGTCACATGGACTCATGTGGGCGGCGTTGTCTCGCGAAAAAAGACATGCCCGAGAGAATCTTGATCCACGTCCGCTATCTAACACACCTGGCCCTGGGCAGTGGCCAGTGGCAGTGCCACAGTGCGCAGTGGGCTGCGCGGGAGACAGCGGTGCGACCGGACGCGGACCCGCCGGATCCGCCGGCCTCGTGCTCTCATCCCCGGGCGACCCCCCACCGGTCCCCAAAGGCGTCGATCGCGCCGTTCATCATCTTGATGAAGGTCAGCGTCGACGGCTTTGCGCTCCGTGGCGGCTCCGGCAGTCGTGGCGGGTAGCGGCTCATGAAGTGGCGCTTGGACCAGCTGAAGTCCTGGGCCTGCGATGACGGGGTAGCGAGAGAGGGGTTGAGGCCGGGGGGCGGGTTGTTGATCTGGCCGGGGCTAGCGAGATGTGTACGCGGGCTGGGGGCCGCCCCCTCGGGCCAGGGAGGCGGCGCGCCCTCTGGTCGAGGTCAAAGGTGTAGTGGTAGATGTCGTGGTCGTCCAGGTTGTAGATGCCCGCGCCGCCCGGCTCCGCCTGGAAGGTCTTGTGCACCTGGACGCATCGGGGGGGCGCTAGTGCTTGGCCCAAGGCTGGCGCCAGGGCCATGGCTTTCGGGTCAAGCTTCTCAAGGTCAGAGTGAAGGTCAGAGTGAAGAGTGAAGTATGGGGTCAGGGCCAGAGGGCTAGGGGCGAGGAAAGTCTAGGTGCGCCTGGTGCCGCACGCCCGTGCGCGCCGCGGCGAGGGTGTACGCCCACATCTCGAGCACCCACCCGAGCGCCTGGTCCGCCTCGCGGTCCCGCTTGAGCTCGAGGCAGAGCCTGCGCAGGAAGGTTCCGAGAAGGCTCCGGGCGGCGCCTTCACCACGGCTCGCTCAGCCGCCGCTCTCGGCCCCTCTCTGCGACCTCTCGGCTACCGCTCGCCTCCACCACGGTTCGATCAGGCCTCGCAGCTGCGCCTGGGGCAGACGCCGCGGGCTGTGTCGCGGACGTGTCGCGGACGTGTCGCCTGCAACGGGCGCGCCGGGGCTAGCGCACCTTGTGCACAATCAGCGGGGACGGGCCGACGGGGTCGACGTCGTCCGGGTCGTGCCACCGCCGGATCACCGGCCCGAGCTTGCGCGCGTCGTACTTGTACGTCATGTAGTAGAAGCCGAACGCCACCGGCGACGCCTCGGTCGCGCGGTTGCGGGGCGGCCGCAGCAGCAGGTGGTCTGTCTCGATCACGAAGAGGTAGTCCTCGGCGAGGGAGGCCGCCTCCTTGGAGGCGAAGTACTGCCGGAGCGACCACGGCCGGTTCATCACCTACACGGGCACGGCTCCGAGAAGCTTCTCGGAAGGGTCCGAGGGTCCGAGTTCAGCTCCTCCACCGCCGCTCGTCACCACAAAGCCGTGCGAGCACTCGTCGCACCGCCCCGCGCCCAGCTGCTTGGTCAGCACCGTCGGGATCTCGCCCATCAGCCCGTCCGGCCGCCCGTCCGGCGTGGACAGCAGCCGCGTGAAGCCGCCTGCAGGAAGGTTCCGAGACGCTTCCGGGAAGGCTCCGCCTGGCAGCGGACGTGGCCGCGCGACGCCGCCGAGGTCGCTGCACGGCTGCGCCGCCTTGAGCTGGCGGTAGTAGTGGTATGCGATCCGCGTCTGCCACTCCTGGTACGTGCCCGACGCGGCGGTCAGCAGCACGTGGTACGGCCGCCGCTCGGCGCCGCAAGCCGGAGGCGGCGGCGACGCGGCGGCGGCGGCCGCCGCGGGCTGACTCCTCCCTGTGGCTGCGGAGGAGTTTGACGCTGGAGCTTGGGCGGCCGCCGCTGAGCCTGGCGAAGCGGCCGACTGCCTCGCACCCAAGGCAGCGTCCGAGCCAGGAGTCTGCGAGGCGGCGGTGGATTCGGCGGCGCTGGCAGTGGCGGCGGCGGCGGCCCGCTGCCCACGTCGGTCGCGCTGGTTCGCCGGCCGGCGTGCGGCCGACTGCTCGAGCGGGTGCGCCAGAGTGATGGCGAGCTCGTGGAGGTGTGAGACGGCTGCGACGAGCAGCAGCACGCCGAGAGCGATCAGGGCTCTCGATGCGAGCTTCTTTGACACAGGCGGTCGAGACTCCAGCGAGCTGGCCTTCTGTGGCGCGGGCGCCAGCATTGCGAATGTTAGGGCGGACACGCGGGTAGCGCGGCGAGCGGCGAGCGGCGAGTAGCGGGAGCGGCGAGCGGCGAGTAGCGGGAGCGGCGAGCGCTGAAAGCTCAACTTTTCCGAAGGTCTTTTTCATTTTCTTTTCCCTCCGTCTCCCCTTCTCGGCGAGGGGCGTTGGAGGCCGCAGCCTCTGCTTTTTTGTTTTCGGGCAAAGGGAGGGAAGAGGGCCATCGCTTTCTTTGTCTGCGGAGTCCTGCTCTGGTCGATGCGGAGAGGTGTCCAGCATTAATTGTCGCTCGAGAAAGAAAAGATAAACGCGCGTGAGTCACTGCACATCGCCAGACCCGACGCACAGCTCTCTCCTCGACCACAGCCGCTCTCCCCGCATCTGCCCGCCAGCTGCCTCGTGCTGGAGATGCTTAGCCTCCTCACCGTGACGGCACTGGCGCTGTCGTCGCCTGTCCGGCCAGGCGGAAGAACAGGAGCTCGTGCTGCGGCGGCACGGCGCCCTGGCGGCGCTGTGCTGCTGAGCGAGGAGGCGGGCGATGCGGACGCAGCCTTGGCGGCCGCCGAGAGAGAGCTCCAAATCGCGCTGGCCGAGGCCGCCGCTGCGCGCGAGGCGGCGTCGGCACGGAAGGAGACGGCGGCGAGGGCGGCCGCGGAGGAGGAGGCGCCGCACGCGAGGCTGGTGCTGGTCCGCCACGGACAGAGCGAGTGGAACCTGGCGAACCGTTTCACCGGCTGGGTGGACGTCGACCTGACGGAGCAGGGCATCCTCGAGGCGCGCGAGGCTGGCCGTCTGCTCGCGGCCGCCGGGCTCGAGATTGACGAGGTGCACACCTCGCTGATGCGGAGAGCCATCCGGTCGGCGGTGCTGATGCTCTCGACGCTCAACCAGTGCTGGCTGCCGGTGCGGAAGCACCTCGAGCTCAACGAGCAGCACGCCGGCCTGCTGACGGGCGAGAACAAGGTCTCGTGCGCCCAAAAGTGGGGCGTCGATCAGGTGATGGCGTGGCGGCGCAACTTTGAGGACCCTCCTCCCGAGATAGCCGCCGACTCGGCGATCCAGCGCGCCATCGCCACCGACAGGAGGTGCGGCGCCGCCGCGTCGAGCCCCAGCCCTACCCTACACCCTGAACCAAAAGACCCAGACCCAGATGATCCCCAACCCTGACCCCAACCCCACGACCCTAGACCCAACCCCAACCCCGACCCTATCCCCAACCCCACGACCCTACACCCAACCCCAACCCCGACCTTGACGAGGTACGACGCCGCGCGGGTGCCGTCGCGCGAGTGCCTCTCCGCCGTCTCCCGGCGCGTGGCCGGCCTGTGGGAGGGCACCATCGCGCCGGCGCTGCAGGAGGGGAGGACGGTCCTCGTCGTGACGCACGGAAACACGCTTCGCGCCCTCGTCGCGTACCTAGACGGCCTCGCGCCCGAGGACGTGTACCACGTCGACCTGCCGACGGCGACGCCGCTGCTGTACGAGTTTGACGCGGACGGCGCGGGCGCGGAGGCGCCCGTGGCGGGGCTGCGCCACGCGAGGGAGCACGGCGTGTGGGGCGAGCGGGAGGGGGCGGCGCGGCACGGCCGCTTCCTGGTGTGCGCTGTCCTCGCGAGCGCGAAGCGGCGAGGAGAGCTGCGCCACTCACGGGGGTGTGTGGCGGGGTGACGACTAGGTGGACGAGTCGCGCGTGCGGGCGGCGCAGCAGGCGATGCGGCAGCAGGTGCTGCAGGACATCGCGTACTCGATGGTGCGAGAGCGACCGCCGAGAGGGCGGCGAGGTGGACGGACCCTTCCGAGACACTTCCTTCGACCCTTCCCTGAAGGTGACTGCGCCCACCGAGGACGGCGAGATCAAGACCGCCTTCACCGCGCCCGAGGCGCGGCAGCGGCTCTCGATGATCGAGGGCGAGGGGTACACGGTGCGGCAGACGCCGCCGGCATACTTCTTCCAGGAGTCCGAGCGGCTCGAGGAGCAGGAAGCTGCCTCCCCACCCCGACCGCCGCTGCCCTGCCCGACGGCCTCCTGCCCGAGGGCCTCCCCGGAGGGGGGAGGCCCCCCCCCCTTCCCTGTCCCCGACCCCCCCCCTGCCCCCCTCCCTCCAGGCGTGGCTCGCCCTCGACGAGATGGACCTGCAGTGGACGCCGGTGCAAAACACGTGGAGGCTCAACGAGCGAAACTACGGCGAGCTGCAGGGCCGAGTCAAGGCGGGCGGCGTCGAGGCGCTGCTTTGCGTCTCCTGGACACGCCCGTGACACGTCCCTGGCATGTCCCGCAGGCCGATTGCGTCAAGGCGCACGGGCTGAAGCAGGTGCAGCGCTGGCGGCGCGGCTTCAGCGACCGGCCTCCGCCCTGGAGCGACGCGACTCTGGTCGAGACGATCGACCGGCGGTACGACCTCTACCGCGGCGGCGACTTCCCCCCGCGCTCCGAGTCGCTCGAGGACTGCCAGCAGCGGCTGAGGCCCTTTCTGTACGGCGAGCTGGGCGAGAGCATGCGCGCGGCGGGGGAGGTTCGGGGGGGCATGTCCAAGCGACACGTCCCTGACAGGCCCAGTGTGACTCGGCCTCTCAGGCGTGCGGCGGTGGACGCGGCGCTCGCCGACGCGGAGGCGGGCGGGGGCGAGTACGAGGTCCCGACGGTGCTGGTCGTGGCGTCGGAGAATGTGCTGCGCGGGCTGGTGATGGAGATCGAGGGGATGACCCAGGCGCGAGCCCCAGCGCGGGCCTTGCGCGAGGCGAGAAGCCCGACCCCCTCTGCCGCCCCCTCCCTCGCCGCGCAGGAGCAGATCCCGCTCGTCGACGTGCCGTACGCCGTCCCGCTCGTCTACCAGCTCGATTCGGCGCTGACGCCCGTCGCCACGCCGTGGGCCGAGCCGCCGCTTCGGGCGGGGTGGTACTTGGGGGACCCGACCAAGGTGCGCGCCGTGCAAGCCGAGATCCAGGCCGACCTCGCCGTGGAGGACGCCGACGACGAGGAGGAGGCTTGCCTCGTCGAGAGCTTTGACGACGAGCGCGGCGAGAGCGTCCGGGAGTGGCGCTGCAGCTGACATGGCGGGGGGGGGCGTTGCGATTGTGCGATCGTGTTGGCGCCTTGTAGCCTGCTTGTAGCATGGGCGGCAGTCCGTCACAGCCGAAAAAGTACGGGAATCGCTGTGTCGGTGTAGCGTAAGGTCATCTCATACTCTGTTGGTGATGTAAACACACTGCCGCTTGATATCGGTCCCGCCATTGTAGGGGCCCATGCACAAAATGCATAGGAGGAGCCATGGCATGCGCCGCATCGCGCTGAGAAGTTCTGTATATACGTGTTATCCAAAACAACCAGACCTAGAACCAGGAGCAGGACAAGTTTGGGCTAATATCGTGCGCGGATAAGGCGCGCGCGCCGCGGTGGGCGGTGGCGGTGAGATAGTGTTAATGTTTGGGAACACACACACACACACACACACACACACACACACACACACACACACACACACACACACACACACACACACACATACTCTCCCCGCCTGAGGCGCCGTCGCGGGCACTTGCTTGACCGTCGACACCAGAGAACCAAAGCACAAAGCACCCAAGCCGCCCCGCAAACCGCGGCGCGCAAACGGGCCGGGCCGCCCGCCAATGGGCAAGGGAGGCCTTCTCCAGCGCGCCACCTACTTTGGCGACACAAAGCTCACGGCGGACGAGGTCATCTTCCTCGTCATCGCCGCGCTCACCGTCGTCCTCGCGCTCGCCTTTTTGGTTCAGAGTCTGCGCGAGAGCGGTTTGAAGGGCCGCCGCCGCCGAGGGCACAGGGCGCGGACGGCGCCAGGCACCATCAGCCGCTCCGCCTCCATCACGCCGATGCCCAACCGCCGCCACTCCCGCACCACGCCGCCGACCAAGCCGGCGCTCTCGCGCCGCAACTCGTGGGGCGACCCGGCCTCGATCCGTTCGTCTGGCTCCGAGGAGAGCGTCGATCCGCCGCCGCTGCGGCGGAGCCTCTCCTGGTCCGACGAGACGGGCCAGCCGCTCGCGCGCGCCGCGGAGGCGGGCAAGGACCCGCAAAACTGGCCCGAGTTTCGCGAGCGGCGCGACCTCGCCGCAACCGACCGCGAGTCGTTTGGGCGGCGGCGCGTGCCGGCGTCGAAGCGGGTGAGCAGCAGCAGCGCCCCCGCCCCTCCGTCGCTCACGCGCCGCCACTCGTGGGAAGGGTCCTCGCCTCCAGGATCGCATGCAGGGCCGGCGCAGCCGTCGGCGGCGCTGTGGGCGCCGAGGGCGGTCGGCATGCAGACAGCGCCGCCCTTGCCCGCCGCTGCAGACTGGCCCAAGCCGCCGCGGCCGGTGCGGCAGGGCTCGACCGAGCAGCTGGACCGGCTGCCGGTCGGGCTGGGAGGGTGGCGAGGCAACGGCGCCGCCGGGAGAGATGACGACGCCGCCAGCGACACAAACGCGACCACCGCCGCCCTCGCCGCCGGCGCCGCCGCCATCCTGGCCGGCGCCGCCGCAGCCGACGCCGAGGCGGAGAGGAGCGCCGCGCATGTGCCGGCGCCGGCCCGCCCTCCTCCCGACGGCGGCGTTGGCCCTCGCGGCGGCGACGGCGGGCGGTTTGGCGGCGCTGCCAACGGGGGTGGCGGCGCTGCGGCTGACTTGCGCGGGGCCGGGGGCGGCGCCTCGTGCGGCGGCTCGATGCGTGGCCCGACGGACGTGGCGCGCGAGGAGCGGAGTAGGGAGCGGCAGCAGCACCACTACGCCAGAGAGGCTGTCGCGAGCGGCCCGCCTGCGACCTCGGAGACCTCGGCGCAGATCGGGGCGCGCGATGACGACGCGCCCGGGGCGTGGGCATGGGCGGAGAGGTCCGCTCGGCTAGCGGCGGACGACGGGTCGAGGATCGGGGACGCCGGCAACAACGGGGGGCGGATGGCGGAGTGGCTGCAGCTCGACTAAGCTCGGGCGGCTGAGCGTTTTGCCACACTGCACGCTGAGAGGGGGGAGGTGGGGCCCACAGAGTGTTGGGCCTGTTCGCTGATCCGCGCGCGGCTATATAGCGCGGCGCGTTCACCCCCTGTGGTGCACACGCTCTGCCTGACGCTCTGCGAGACCGTGCGAGGGGTGTGGCGCGACGGGTTGTGTCGAGCCCCGATCACGAGAAGGTGGTTGTGGCCGGCGCTGCCTCCGCTGGGCGCGCGGGTGGAGTTCTCCGAATCGCAGGTGGTCAGAGTTTTGGAGAAACTTTTTGAAGAGAGACGATAACAGATGCTTGAGTATGTATCAACTGGATAGACACAGCGGTCCTATGCGCGGTGTGCAACGTTGTGCGCGCCGCCGGCGGCGCCCGGCGGCGCCACACCCACAGGCACACGCACGGGCAGGCTCACACGCGCGTGCCGCGCGCCGCGCGTCACAAAACACGATTTCACTCATCACAAAACTCTAAATGTCTCATCGCCGAGGGCTGGTTCTCGCACCCGGAGCGGCTCGGCCTCTGGTCTCCACCGCCGGCCAGCAGAAGTCACACTCTGGCGCGACGAGCTCAACGAGGGTGTCGACGAGCGACGAGACCGCCAGCGCCGGCCTCGAGCACTCGGTGGCGAGGGAGTCGAGCCACCTGAGTGCCGAAGAGTCGAGCCACGCCAGCGAGGCGAGCATTCCCTGCGGCCGGCGGGCGGCGAGCGCGTCGCCGACGTTGTGCAAGCCGACGGCGCCGGCCTCGCCGACGGAGGAGGAGGAGATGGCGGAGACCGTGGCGTGGAAGTCGGCGCACGCCTCCGCGAGCACCTTTGGAAAGTCCATCGGCGAGCGAGGCGCCTCAGCCCAGCAGCGGTACACGTGGCAGACGAGGTCGGCGTGGAGCGACTGGAGCGGGCCAAAGCCGCCTCGCGAGAGGACCTCGAAGAGGGCGCGCTCGGTGCAGCGGTGGCGCTGGTGCACGGGCGAGGCGACGCGCGGGTTGACGCCAAAGTACGACTGCAGGAAGCCGGTCACGTTGATGGAGGCGACCGCCAGAGGGAAGCCGGCGAGCGCCACCTCCTCCCAGGCGCTCTCGGTGACGGGAGGCCACTTGCCGGACGAGAGGAGCGCGACGAGGTGCGACAGGCCCATCACGCCGGCGCCACGAAAGTCGGTGGTCGGGTCGTCGCCTTGGAAGCCGAGCCGCGTCCACAGCGGCGACCGCCAGGCCTTGGCGGCCTCTCCTCCGGCGCCGCTGCCGGGACCCACGCCGCCGCCCAAGCTGCTACCGGCGGCCCCGAAGGAGTAGCGGGACGGCACGTACCTCGAGAGCTGCTCGAGGAGGAGCGCGTGGCTGCTCGGGTCGAACTCGAGAGTGGCGGCGGCACGCATCCGAGCGTACGTGTTCATCTGGCGCTCGCGGAAGCCGGTGAAGTCGCTGCGGGAGGAGCTTGGCTTGCGGCGGAGAGGGCCAGGGTGACCGAGCGGAAGGAGGGAGGCACGCGGGACGACGACGGTGGGCATGACCGCTGCTGGCCTCCACAACTGGGCAGCTGCTGGGCCTCCAGTGCTTCGCTATCTCCAACGCTGAGGACCAAGGCACCAGGCAGGAAGCAGAAGCAGGGCACCAAGGATGACACCTTTGTATCGAAACGTCGGCTTCAGAATGCAAGCACGAGAGAGAGAATTCTTAAGATACAAGCCTCTCTCACAGCACCCTGGCACGACAAGGGCGCGGACTGGCGCGGACTGGCACACACACAGGCTCACCACCGGAGCCGCCTAAGAGAGAGAGAAAATAAGAAACCGCCCCCGCGAGCGTGGAATAGGACCGCCGCAAGCGGCGTGGCGTGGAGCGGTTGAGCATCCCTCCGGGGGCCCCTCTGCGCCGGGGAGGCGTTGTTGGCGGCTAGGACGCAAGCGTCCGTCGCCGTTTTCAAACTCGGGGCCCACTCCGCTACGCTCCGACCCGAATTTGGAGGGCCATGAAGTTTAAGGTGTTGCTGCGCAAAAGGGGCGGGGCGCGGGCGCGCGCGGCGGCAGGCGTCGAGCGCGGAGCGGCAAACACAATGACGTCGGAAAGCTCTGCATCAAGTATACAGTAGGCGCCAGGACGCGTGTGAGCACGTCGACGTCGAGCTCGAGCTGCTTGAGGGCGGAGAGATACGCCTGGGAGGGCGGTGAGGTGGCGGGGCTGGGCTGGGCGCGAGGCGAGAGGAAGGGGGAATGGGGAGGGGGGGAGGGGAGGAGGAGAGGGGAGGGGGAGGGGAGGAGGGGAGGAGGGAGGGGAGAGGAGAGGCGGGCGGAGTGAGGAGTGAGTAATGGGTCGGGAGGAGTGAGGCAGGGGAGTCGAGGCGGGAGGCGGGAGGGAAGGCGGGCGGGGAGGCGGGAGGGGAGAGGTTCCGCTCACCAGCCTCTCTGCGAGCACCGCCTGCTCCTGCGCCTCGCGCGCAATCACCCTCTCGTGCGCGACCGCCGTCTCAAACTTCTCGCGCGCCTGCGCCTCCAGGAGGGCCGCCGCCTGCTGCAGCTGCGTCGAGTGCTCCGCGCTCAGCTGCTGCAGCTGCGCTGAGTGCGCCTCCGCCGCCGCCGCCTGCTCCTCGACCTTTCCCTCCAGCTCGGACGCCGCGGTGGGAGCCGGCGGCGCGCCGTCGCAGCGCGCCGGGGCCGACGGCGAGAGCCTGTGGAGGAGCCGGTGGAGCAGTCGAGACTGCTGACCGCTCCTCCATGGTCCCCCGCCGGTGGACGCCGAGTGCAGTCATCGGTATGCGGGAGGCGTGCTCAAGGGCTGGCGGGGCGGACGCGACGACCTGGCGTTGCCGTCGCGGAGGGCTCGGGCTCGAGTGAGCGCCGCCGGCGACGCGTCGTTGCGGCCGTGGCCGCGCGGGCCACCTGCATCGACGGGCTGCTTAGGGGGGGGGGGGGGGGCGCCAATGAGACGCTTGCCCGTCGGCAAATCCATCCGTGTTGGCACCAGCTGAAGGCTTGCTTCTTCTACCCCCGCGACCCCACGAACGAATGTGACAGGACCATCGGGTCCTTCAGCCACCAAAGCGAGATAACCCGAGAGCAGCTGAGCCTGCCTCTGGCCTCGCCTCCCTCTCCTTCAGGCATTCGTGGCATCCGATGGGTCGCCCAGAGTATCGACCTCTGGCTTGTCAGCCGCGGTCACTTGATGACCCCCTTGAAGTACAGCGATCGCCACCTCGCTGGCCTCTCCGCAGGCCCCCCCGACCGCGTCGAACTCATCGGCGCGGGCTCTCTCGGCTACGGGACCGGCCCCAGCTTCGGCTGAGGGCTAACAAGCTGCCGAGCCCAAATCACTGTGAGAGTCGTGATTTCTTGTTGGTGGATAAAAATCTCTCTCTCTGACATCACGCAGTTCGTGCACGGTATTCGGATTTTGCTATTTGCTCGTGTGGGGGTATATCGCAGATTTGTCAATGGTACCGCGTCTGCGACGCGGGCGCCTTGCGGGCAGAGCCCTTAGCCACCCTTTTATCTTGCGCGGTCAAAATAGAAAAAATCATTCACCCCTGTGTCAGTGTGCCTGTGGTTGCGAGAGACTGCCAGTGAGAAGCTGGAGGTAGGTCGCTAGAAAATCGGGAGATGACCGCGCGACCACGTGGCGTCGGGAAACGCAGTGGTGCCCGCACGTGATCGGCTCGGCCATGCACACGACGCACATGAGTAGTTCAGCCTCGCCCACTGCCATTGCCGCCGTCTGAGCAGCGGCCGCCGGCGCCTCGGCAACCTCAAGCGCTGCGAGGCGAGGCGCCGAGCGCCGACAGCTCCTCGTCCAAGGCGTCGATCTCGCCCGCGCGAGGCGCTGCAGCGCGGAGCTCCGACACTGCCTGCCCCTCCGCCTCCGCCGCCTCCGCCTCCGCCGCCCGCCGGACCAGCGCCGCCGCGTGGCACTCGCGTCCTCACTCGGCCTCAGCGCGCCACCGCGTGCGGCAGCACGTGCTCGCGCCACACGTCGGACAGCGCGCTCCAGTCCGGGTGCGCCTCGGCGTCGTCGGGCGGAGAGAGCGCGATCTGGTAGCCGATGCGCATGACCGTTACCGCGTACTCGCGCGCCGCCGCGGGGAAGAGCGAGTGGCTTGCCGGCGACCACGGCGCCGCCGCCCGCCGGATCAGCGCCGCCGCCTCGCCCTCGCCGCCCGCGGCGCGCTGCAGCGGCGTCGGCTCGCCCTCGTGCAGGCTTGCGCCGCTGCGCAGCAGGGAGAGAGCGCGGGCGGCGGTGAGGCTCTCAAGGTGCGCGAGCGGCGTCCAGCCGCGGCTGGCGACCAGCCAGGCGGCGAGGTCGGCGTGGCCGCGGCGGTTCGCAATCTCCTCGGGCGTGCCAAAGGGCGGCACTGCGGCGCGGGAGGCGCCGTAGGAGGAGAGGAGCTTGGCGACCTCGACGTGGCCGAAGTGGCACGCGACGATCAGCGGCGTGAAGCCGCCGTTCATGGCTTGGCCGACCGCCGCGCCAGCTTCGAGGAGCAGCCGGACGATGTTGAGGTGGCCCTCCGAGCACGCGACGAGCAGCGGCGTGGCGCCATTGTCCCTGGCTTGGTCCTTCGCCGCGCCAGCCTCGAGGAGCAGCCGGACGATCTCGAGGTGGCCCTGCCAGCACGCCTTGAACAGCGGCGTGACGCCGTCCTCATTGGCTTGGTTGATCGCCGCGCTGGCCTCGAGTAACAGCCGGACGCACTCAAGGTGGCCATCCTGGCACGCGATGAGCAGCGCAGATCCGCCGCCGCCATTCGTTGCCCCGACGCTCGCGCCGCCCTCGAGCAGCAGCCGCACCGCCTCGGCCTGCCCGTGCCGAGCGGCCCAGGTGAGCAGCGTGTCTTGCTTCTCGGTGTCGAGCCGCGCGTCGAGCTGGGCCGTGAGCGACGTGCCGCGCGTCCCCCACCCGGAGAGGACGGCGCGCAGCGAGCCCAGGTCGCCCACTGCCAGCCCGGGCAGCAGGGCTGGGCTGGCGCCGCTCATGCAATCATCTGGCGGGCCTTCTTTCTTTTTTTCCCCGGCTAGGAATCCTACATTCCCGAAGCGGCGTAGGAGGACTGACTGGGATTCTATACACACACAGCTGTGCTGTAGGCCTGTGAAGTCGCAGTCGCTACCTCGTCCCTTGTCTCAGGACTTTCCCAGTAGTCTCTTGGACTGGGAGGGGCTCGCGAGGACATGCCGGGCAGAGACTGCCACGGCACCGTCATCTGAGCCATCACACCCAGCCACAGCAGAGACTGGAAGGGGACATATTGCACACGGGGAGAACATGCTCTCTCTAGGCTGGACTCTCTGGCAAGCACACTCACACCGCACCCCACACCCGCACCCCGCCGCCCCGCCCAGGCGGGAAAGAGACGAGAAGATGAAACCTGTCGCTCTCCTTGCGTTCGTCGGGCGGCGCTCTCTCTCGCGGCCGCCACCGGAGCTCGCACTCGCACTCGAAACAGCTCTACAGAGGGGACATAGTGGGGGGACGTCTTTCCTCCTCGCAGCCCTAGTTTGCAAGGGCTTGTGGTGGTGTGAGCGAGCCCGGCCTCGCCGACCTCGCCCACGCCACCAGATGGTGAGGTTCTTTTTCTTCTTGCAGCCTCGCGCGTACCTGTGGGGTGGGGGCGTCTACGACAGCCTGTGTGAGCACGCATACCCGATCACGATTGCGCTGCGCGGAAGGCAGCGATGTAGTCGTCTAGCGGTTCGCCGGGGAGTTGCTTGCGGAAGGACGACGAGGAGGAGGTATCCGTTGAAGTGTCCGTTGAGGAGGCGTTCGGCGCAGTTGACATGCGATATGCCGATGCCACCTCTCGCAGGTAGTTGTACCGGTCGTTAAGACTGCAGAGGGCGCTTTTGTACCAGACTGCAGTCGGCATAATTGCGCCTGCCTGCAGCAGCCGGAGCAGAGTAGCGTGTCGAGCAGGGTCAGGCATGCAGTAGAAGGAGGCGCACACGAGCGCAGTCCAGCCTTGGTTGTCTCGCAAGTTGACTTCCGCGCCGTGCCGCAGCAGATGTCCACCACTAGCACGTTGCCGCCTTCAGCGGCGAGCATCAGCGCCGTCTCGCCCCCCCCATCTTGCTGGTTGATCTCAGCGCCGCGCTGCAGCAGCATCTGGACCAGCACCGCCTCTTGCTTGGCCCTGCCATACCAGCTTCCGCTCCCTCTGGCTGCAAGCCCCAGCAGTGTCTTGTAGATGGGCTGGCCCTTTGAGTCCCGCTCGTACTCGTACATCGCGTTGATCTGCCCGCCGCCGTCCAGCCACGCCCGCGCCGTAGCCTCGTCGCCCTCCTGGATTGCTCTGCACAGCGCCCGAAGCTTCTCTCGCTCCTCTCGCTCGCGAAGATAGCACTCGAGACTCGCAGCCTCCGCCTCTGGCTCCCTGGCTGGCAGCATGCCCGCCTTCCTCTCTGCCGTGCGCTGCTCTGACGCGCGACGCTTCTCTCTCAGCCTGTCCAGGCGCGCCTCGTACTCCCGCAGCTCTGCGTCACTGGCCTCGATGTCGACTGTTTTGGGGGCGGCAAGCACTGACGCAAGGGTGGCGAGCTTCGGAGATAGCATCGGCGGCGGCTGAACATCGTCGCAGTATGCTGCAGACGACAGCAAGGCGCACACTTGCGAATCCTGCTCCTGCTGGAAGGTCGACGCTGCCCTATCTCGCCATTGCACCGCCAGTGACCGTGTTTTCTCGATCATGAATCGCGTTGCCGGCTCACTCAGCGCGAGGCTAGCTGCAGCGGCCTTCTCGGCTGTGGTCCCACACCCACTGGTGTCCATCTCAGAGACCGCAGGAGGTCATGAGGGTCGATGGGAGTGCCAACCCCACAATGCCTAAAAAACCCAGCCCAGTAGTCAGGGCTGTCCATCAGAGCCGTCCAGTAAGCTCGGAGACACCCCATTAGCGCGGCTCGACCTCTTTGAGTCACTGCCTTCCCGGCGGTTTGGCTGTAGAGCCTCTACAACAAACTCTACAGCAAAATCGCGCTCTACATCGCTCTACAGGCGACTCACATCGTCACGCGCCGAATAGAGCTCTACAGCGCTCTTGTTAATTATCCCATCGATGCTTGAGGCTGGCTACTGCCACTTCGCTCCACAACCGTCCCGCCACCCCTGCCGTGTGCGATCCTGGCCTCACTGTCTTTCGATATTGCTCGCACACCCACTCGTGCGCGCTCTTACACATGTGTCCGTACGTCCGTAGTTGGCACGCCGTCACTGATGCTTTTCTTCCTTGCTTGACCTAGATTGGCAAGCGCTTCCGAGACAGCTCGCCGGCCCAGCTCCTTTTGCGACCAATGCCGGCCGCCGGCGCCAGCGATTCGGTCCCGCCCCTCAGGGGCGGCTACGTCGGTGGCTACAAGCAGATGAACATCAAGGAGTCGGAGTTCGAGTGGCTGCGCGGCTACCTCCAGCGCGAGGAGTCGACGCAGAAGCACTCGATGGGCGAGGCCAGCGATTCGTCCGAGACCGGATCCACCACGGACATGACCGACATCAGCTTCGAGCCGGTCGCGCACGCGCCCGTCAAGGCGATCGTGCTCGACTCGCCCATCCACTCGGAGCCGCGCACCGAGTCGCGCTCCTCCACAGACCCCGACACGGCGTACAAGCGGCGGAGAAAGGTGGGGTGGACCTCGACGGAGGACCTTGCGATCCTCGCCTCCGCGCGGCGCCTCGGCACGCAGTGGAACCGCATCGCCGCCCAGCTGCCCGGCCGCACCGCCGACGCGGTGCGCAACCGGTGGCACCGGCTGCAAAAGTCGCATTCGCTCGGCGACACTGAGGAGGGGCGCGCTGCCCTCGACGCGCTGCTGATCGCGTGCGGCTTCGACAAGGACTGGGTACCGCCCAACCTCGAGGCCGGCGGCCCCTACCCCGGCGACGAGGTGCGAGCCGCGCCCCTTCCCCGCACCCCCCGAACGCGCGCCAAAACCACCAGATTCGCGCCTGCTTCCTTGCGCGCGCGCCACGCACCCCCCCC
>NW_005201421.1:256470-258556 GCF_000372725.1 Emiliania huxleyi CCMP1516 | reverse complement strand
CGCGTCCCCGTCGCGATCGTCCCCAGCTTGGCGCATCCTTCCGCGCGTCAGCCCCCCGCCCCCCGCCCGCCCCAGGTGTGCATCAAGGGCTCGGACCACGGCCGCGCCATGTGGACTGCCCACGAGGACCAGCTCATCGAGGAGGGCGTCCGCCGCTTCGGCCTCAAGTGGCGCCAGATTGCCGCCTCGCTGCCCGGCCGGTCCGACTCGTCTGTCCGCAACCGGTGGATGCGGCTGCAAAAGGAGGCGGCGACGCTGCGCGCGGCGGCGGCGAACAGCGGGAACGAGATCCCCCTCTCCGCCCTCCCCGCCACCAGCCGCCGCCGAGGCGCGGGCCCCGTCGTCCCCTCCAACAGCTTCTCGCTCGGCCTCCCTCCCCTCGCGGCCGCCTCGGTGGTCGACGAGTCATTCGACGCGCCGATCGGGGTCGCGGCGGAGCAGCTCGCCTCGTCGATCGAGCAGCGTTCCTCGCCGCTCGACAACTCCGTCTCGATCCGCCTCCCGCACGCTGCTCCCTCGCCGCCTTCCCTGCCCGCCTACGGCGCGCACCAGCAGCCGGCGGTGGTCTCGGTGCCCGTCATGTCGCAGTTCTTCACGTCGCAGTTCGAGGCCCCGCCCACCCTCCCCACCGTCGCCGCCGCCACCCTCGACGACCCGTCGCAGAGGCCCGAGAGCGGCCTGAAGCGCGAGCGCTCCTTCGCCGGCGCCGCGCCGCCGCTCGGCGCCTCGTCGCCGCTGCTCGGCTTCGACCTCGTCTCCTTCGTCGAGGCGGTGCAGGGCGCGATCGACGAGGCGGGCAACGTGGTGGGGGAGGGCGGGGCGCCGCTCTCGAGGCAGGAGCTTGTGGACGTGAACGCCCCCTTCCGCGTCGAGGTCGACGAGCCCGCCGGCTGGCAGCTCGGCTCCCAGGGCCTCGCCTCGCCCCTGCTCGCCACGGCGTCGAGCCACGGCACTTCGCACGCGGCGTCGGAGGCGCCCTCGAGCCCGCTCGCGGCCGAGGAGGGCACCGGCGCCGGAGCGGGCGCGGCGACGCCGCGCCCGCTCCTCGCGCTCTCCGCGGTGCTCGTCGGCCTCGCCGCCCTCTCCATCGGCGTCTCGATCGCCCGCCGCCGCTAAGGCGGTCGCGGTCCGAGCGCTGCGGACCCGCCAACTCCCTTGACGAGCGGGATCCGATGTCGACTAGCCCCGCGGCGTCCTCCGTACCGCACGCCGTGGTGTCGCGAGCGCAGAGGCTAGCGGTTGCTTTCCGCTCACGGGGCGAGCGCGCCGCATGCGACACGACATGCTCTTATCGCTCGCTCGCCCTGCCAGCTGTGTGTCCACAAACATGCCGTGTTGCTCCCACAATATATGTGTGCTCTTGTAATCTACTGCGCGCGATGTATCCGCGCAGTGGGAATTGTACTAACTTACAAACTAACTTCGTGTATTCGTCTCGGTCCCCGGGCGCGCGCCGCGCGCGGGGGTTTTGGACATTTCCTCTTCTGAAGTGTGAAGACTCACACACGCGCGAGGTGCACATGGGACATACCAAACTCGCTCCTCTGACCTCTCCCGTGAGCCGTGTCGTCGCCGTGTGTCCCGACTCCTCCGTCCTCCCGGCGCCTCGCGGCTCGCGCCCCCGGCTCACCTTCGTCCTTCGGCGGGGACCTGACTGATCAGAATCTCATCACTGGGGGGTACACACGAAGGCAGCCTATATCTGGGCGCCTCCGCCCACCCCAATAACCGTTCCTCGCAGCGGGCCTGGCGCCGTCGCGCTACGTCGCCGGCGAGTCCCCTTGGCCCGCCGGCGAGGCTGGAGGCGGCACGGCGACCGCGGGCGACGCTGCGGGCCCGAACGGCGAGCTGAGCGGCGCGGGGGCGAGGGCGCCGGGCGAGGGCGGCGTCGAGGAGGCAGCCGACGAGGCGCCGCCCGACATCTTGCCGAGCATGGCGGCGCGGGCGGCTCGCTGGCGGTCGAGCAAGGCGAGCGTCCTCGCCTCATCCTCCGCGAGAGCCTGGAGAGGGGGCGGGGGGTGGGGGGGTGTGTGTGGGGGTGTGTGTGTGTGGGGGGGGCGGGGGAGGGTCGCCAGGGTCTTCATGG
>NW_005201421.1:237685-256370 GCF_000372725.1 Emiliania huxleyi CCMP1516 | reverse complement strand
CACACACACACACACACCACAGGGGTGCGCACCGCCGCCGTCGCAGACAGCTGCGACGCCAGGCTCTCCCGCGCCTCCGTCTCGACCCTCAGCCGCTCGGCAAGCTCACTCGCGTGCGCAGACAGCTCTGCCGCCCCCGCCTCGCTCTCCCTCAGCGACGCGGCGAGCGCCGCCACGTGCGCCACCTGCCGCTCCTCGCGCGGTCTCCAGACCGCCTCCACGCGCGCCTCGGCGTCGGCGACGGGCTCTCGCTCCGCCTGAGGAGCACACGCCGGCCAGAGAAGGGTCGGGGGGGGGGGCACCCTCCGCGCGCTCTCCCGCCGCGCCTCGAGCTGCTTCCGCCACCCCACGCGGTCCGCCCACCCCCAGAAGCACCTGCGGGGACGTGCCGTGGACGCGTCATGGACGTGTCCGTGGACGGGACCGGTGCACACACGCGGGACGCACGTCGCGAGCAGCGCCCGCTGCCACTTGTCGAGGTGGAGCTCGAGCAGCGTCTGCCTACTCCTCGCGCACACACGCCTCCTCCTTCAGAGTGTGTCAAAGAAGTGCGCGTCTCGCGGCGGCGGTCTCGCCCGCTCCGCCAGCTGTCGCCCAAGCCCCACCCTCCGCCGCAACCGCCGAGGGGCGTGTGCGCAGCCAAAGTGCCGCCCCTCGGCGAGAGGGGCGGGGAGGGGCCGGTCGCCTCCCCCCTCCCCTCCCCCCTCCCGCCCGACGCCGCCCCCCCCAGCGACATGCTGCGTGCCGTCCCTCTCCCAGCCGACCCCGCCTGCCCGCGCGCCGCCTGCCGCGAGGCCGGCATGCGCCGCGGAGTCGCACTGCGCGGGCCCTCGTCGATCACGGCGAGTGTGCGCGCCGCCGCCGCCTCCGCCTTGAGACACGCCGCCTCCGCCTGCAGCAAGGCTCCGAGAAGGTTCCGGGAAGGTTCGGCGCCTCCGCCTCGAGACTGGCGCCCTCCGCCTCCAGCCCCTCCACGCGAGCCTACGGGACAAACCACACCGGCGCGCTCTCAGAGACCACGCGCCGGGCCCCTCGGCTCTCGCCTCCGCGGCGCGCCGCGAGCCGCACACTCAGCCCTCTCTCCGCGGCGAGCTCGCCTGTTCACAGCCCGTCTGCCGTGAAGAGGCGCCGTGCGCCGCACCAGCAGCCGCCTCTGCCTGCTCAGCCACTCGCCTCTCGCGACTTGGAGCTCCGAGTCGGCGGCACGCAGCGCGCCCAGCGTGGTCCGCAGCGCCATCGCCGCCGCCGCCTCGTTGGCCACCGCCGCCGACCCGGCCTCCCTCTGCGCGTCGCTCTCTCTCCGCGCCGCTGCGGCCGCGGCCTCGAGCCGCTGCCTCTCCCTCTCTCCCTGCGCAAGTGCGTCGGCCTGCTGCTCGAGCTTCAGGGAGAGCTCGACCTCGCGCTCGCCCTGCGCGCCGGCGGTGCGCTGCAGGTGCTTCACCCGCGCCTCCAGCGAGACGGCCGCCTTGTCCTTCTCCTCGAGCGCCTGCAGAGGCGCGGCGGGCGGGCGCGGGCCGTCGGGCGCGGGACCGCCTCTGCTGGCGGCTGCGGTCCTCGCAGCGCCTTGGCGAGCAGCTGGTTGGCGGCGGAGAGCTCGGAGAGCTTGGCCTGCGCGTTGCTCTTTACGCGGGCCACGCGGTCGGCGAGTGCCCCCACCTGCCCTCCCTTCTCCTCGGCCGCCGACACGGCTGCCGCCCTCGCGGCCCGCTCCGCCTCGAGCTGCCGCTCGGCGCGCCACGCGGTGACCGCGCGTCGCCAGGCGGAGAAGACCGGCGCCGTCGTCTGCAGCCGCCAGCGGTCAATGCGTCCCTCTCGCGCGGATGTCTTTTGCAGGACCCGGAGCATCCGGAGCTGCGCCTCCTTGAGCCGCACCTCCTCGCCGAGGGCCTCGTTGCGCGAAGCCAGCTCAATACGCTCCTTGCCGCCCACGTCGAACCAGCCGCCGCCGCTCGGCGTTGGCGGCTTGGTGCCAGGCGTGGCACGAGGCGACCGCACAGCGGCCATACGTGAACTCGCGAGGGGACGCCGACAGAGTTGGGCGGCCGAAGAAAAACACCTGCGAGATGCCCAGATCTCGTCCTGCAGTTAAGGGGAAACCTGGTACGCGGGGCTAACCCTCGGAGAGTATTCTTTAGCTCCGAGTAGAGGGGGCGTTCCGCAGCTAGGGGGACCCACAGCGCGAGGGAAAAATTCCGCCGCTGGGGGAAACCCGGAGCGCAGAGCTAACCCTCGGAGACCCGTGTTATGGCCCTGCGACCGCGCACCCCCCCACGGTCGAGGAAGAGGGTGCGTTCCGCAGCTAAGGGGAACCCCCAAGTACCCGGCAGCGCAGAACCATCCCTCGGAGACGTGTTATGGCCCTGCGAATGCGCACCCCCCCTAGCTAGGGGTCAGGGCTCTCTAGCCCGTAGCCCGATACCGATCATCCGGCCCGCTGGGTGCGCTCCTCAGCTCCCCGGCCCTGGATGTGAGGTTACTGACTGCACTCCAAGTGCTCCAAGATATATTGCAGGTGACAGCCAGCTCTTGGGTTGTGGCCGCGCCTTTCTTTCTTTCTTCTCCCGCCGCTTTGGCGTGGAAGGTCGGATACCGTGCACCACGGGCCACGGCTGACATACGTGTGTACTACACCGGCAGATGAGTTTTCTAAAATCTCTCTCACATGAGCGCACAATATCAATAAACAATACTCACAGTAACGTATACAGTGCATAGTGCACAACAAAATACTCCCGCGACGAACTACTAAACCACACCTCCTAACGTGCCTCACGCTCTAGTGTGGAGTGTGTGCCTCCCGCCTCCCGGGAGACTCGGCCCCCGCCCGTGCGCGCCTGCCCTCTCCCGCACCCCTCCTCACGCGCCGAGCAGCGCCCGCGCCTGCGGCGGCAGCTGCTGCAGCAGGCGCGCGAGCCGCGGGTCGCCCTCGGTCTTTGCGATTGAGAGCCAGATGTACCCCAGCCAGAGTGCCGTGAAGAGGGTGGCGGTCGAGTACTTGGAGGCCGCCCCGCCGCCCAGCTCTCCTCCGACGGTAGCGCGGCGCGCCACGAGCACGGCGAGGCAGACGAGGGCGAGCACGGTGAAGACGGCGACCGAGAAGCCGAGGTCGCCGCTGGCCACTACAAAGGCGACGGGCATCGCCTCCGAGTACCACGCCTCGCCGCGGTAGCGGTCGCGCCAGCTCGCCTCCTGCGCGGCGCCTCGCGGTGAGGCCCAGAAGAGCGCCGCCGCCAGCCACGGCAGGCCGAGGCCGAGGAAGACGTTGACCGAGTTGGAGCCGGTGATGTTGCCGATCGACGAGTCCGCGTGCCGCTCCTACAGGGGCGCGAGGGCATATGGGCGAGACGGACACTCAGGTCGAGCAGGCGCCGACTCTCTCCTTGACGGCGGCGGTGCGCGATGCGAAGGTGTCGGGGAGGGAGGTGCCGAGCGCGACAAAGGTGATGGCGGTGACGGCGGGCTTCATGCCGAGGCAGCAACCCATGTGCGCGGCGAGGTCGCCGACCAGCGCGGTGATGACTCCGATGCCGACCAGCGCGACGAAGAAACAAGCCCAGCCGCCGGCCACGCGCGGAGGAGGGGTGAGCGCGAAGAGGAGGCGCCACGGCAAGGCCAGCGCGAAGCCGGCAAACGCGAACGGGCAGCTGAGCGACAAGGCGGCGGGCGGAGAGGCGCCGCCGAGGAGGGGTCCGTCGAGGGCGCGCGCGGTGGTGGCCTGGCGGGGCGGCTCGAAGGTGACGGCCTCTGCGAGCTGCTCGCGCCACGAAGCGCCGGCGAGCTGCATCGCGTCCACGTTGAGGGACATGAGGCTGGCGACCTGCTTGACGAGCGCGCGCCGCTCGTCGTCGCTCTCGATGACAACCACCTAGAGCAGGGAGAGGTTCGGAGGAGTGCAGAGGCGGCTCAGAGAAGGCGGTCGCTCCCTCGACAATCGACCGCACCGCGCGGCCGATCTCGCCGAGCGAGGCGCCGCCGCCCGGCTCGTCGAGGACGACGGCGAAGCTCTCGTCGGCGAGGTCGTAAGCGCCGTCGTCGATGATCTCCACCTCGATCGCGGCGCGCGTCACGCCCGGCGCGAAGGTGAGCCGCCCGCGGCCGGGGACGTAGTCGCGCGAGGCGAGGGCGGTGCCGTCGGCGGTGCGCCAGCCGACGGAGACGGCGCCCTGCACGCCGCGCTTGCGCTCGACCTCGAGCACCGCCACGCGCTGCGACTCGCGCACCCGCGTCTCCGCGACGGCGAAGGTGACCTCGCCCGGGCCGTCGTCGTCGATGATGGTCACCGCCATCGTGCTCCGCCGCCCTAGCCGTGCGCCGGCGGAGGGGCGGTGCTGCACGGCGGGAGCACCGGGGGGAGGGCGAAGTGATCTCGAGGAGGTGAGGGGGAGGGCGAGAGGCAGGCGGGGAGGGGGAGGGCGAGAGGCAGGCGGGGAGGGGGAGGGCGAGAGGCAGGCGGGGAGGGGGAGGGGTGGCGGGCGGCGCCAAGTCGACAAAGAAGGTTTCGTCCTCCTCCGCCACCTCGTCGTCGAGCAGAGGCACCTGGACGGGTGCAGAGAGGGCTCTGGAGAAGGTGGACAAGGTCGTGGGAAGGGCTGCCGTCGAAGAGAGGGAGGCACCGCGAGGACGGCCGAACGCTGCCCGCGCGCGAAGCAGAGGCGGCCAGACACGGCGGTGTAGTCTTGGCCCGCGTGCGCGGTGCCGTCCCGAGACTCGTACTCGACGCTCCCCTCCCAGTCGAGCTCCTATTGGCGAGCCAATGAGAGGCAGTGGCTCGATCAGCACTGACCAGCTAGTCCGCTCGACGAGACCCTCGCGAGCTCCTCCCCGGACCGCTCCACCACAAGGCTCGCCTCCTTGGCACCCTCAGAGAAGGCCGCACCGCTAACCGCAAACGACAGGACTGCCGCCGACGGCGGCGGTGCGACCTCCTGTTCCGCTGCCGCCCTCGCCTGCGGCGCTGCCACTCCCGTCGCCCCTCGCGTCGTGGCGACCCGGTACGCGGCCCGCGACCTGAGAGGGCGTGGCACGGACATGTCACGCACATGGCAGAGTAGCTGGGGGGTTTTGAGATGGACCTGGTGGCCGGAGGGTGCCGAACGAGCGAGTATCACCACCACTCTCATCCCTCTCAAGCGTGCTTCTCAGACCTGAGGGTGCCTAGCGAGGAGGCGAGGTACGAGGCGAGGCCCTGCGCGTCGCTCGTCCCGTCTGCCGCGTCGGGATCCATGCGCTGCAGCTCGCGCGCCAAGTCGCCGCGCCTGTGCGAGAGGACTCCGACAGGGCTCGGGAGAGAGACGCCCATTGCGTTGCAGCTTCGCGCGCGAAGCTGCGGTGCCTGATCGGCTTTCCGTCGCGGGTGAAGGCGACCACCACGTGCGTCGCCGGCCGCGCCTTGTCGGGGCACGAGAAGGCCCCGACGTCGGCGAGGTAGGCGAGCCTGTGGGAGGGCCCGAGGGGACCTTAGAAGAGGGCCCGAGAAGGGTCCGAGAAGGGTTCGACGTCGGCGAGGGAGCGCCTATACATAGTGCGCAGCTGGGCGGAGAGGGTGGGAGGCGGGACACGTATTCCGCATCTATGCGAGAGCCAGACGAGGAGCGGGAAGAAGGCGAGCGTGGCGGCACCCTCCCACACCTCGATGACGTTTGGCGACGAGACGAGGAGGATGTAGGCGAGCCACACATATGCAAACACCGAGGCGGCGGCGGTGATGGAGAAAACGCCCGTGTCTGCCACCTTTTTTGGTGCCGCGACGGCGACGACGCATACAGCGGCGATGATGAAGAGGTTGAAGGCGGCAGAGCCGACGATGGTCGAGGGTCCGAGCTCTCCCGAGTAGAAGCCCGAAGAGACAATCTCGATGAGCGAGAGGAGGATCTCTGGCGCGCTCGAGCCGAGAGCCATGAGGGTGAGGTTGGCGACGGTGGCATTCCAGATTTTGAGGGAGTAGACGCGCTTCCTCCCGTCGACGACCACGGTCTTTGCCTGCTCCTGCGACGTGATCGTTTCGATGCCAAGCATAAAGGCGTCGGCTGCGATCGCGACGCCGAGGAACGTCCAGAGCAACGCCGCCATGTAGATCAGGGCGTTGCGGTGCGTGCGGAGCGGTCCGGCAAGGAGGAGCCCATCCTCGCAAGTGTCGTTGAGCAAGGGCGCCGTCTCGTTGGTGATCACGGCAGTGGAGTTGAGCATCGGAACGCTTGTTGTGTGCTGATTGTCCGGCACTCGGCTCCTCTGCAGCTGGTCTCGGGCTCTACGACCGCACCCCGACGGCAAGCAGCTGTGGAAGCGGGTGGCCGCGATCAGCCGGTAGAGCCGGGGATAGGAACTCCCGTATCGAGTTGGGATTTTTCTTTTTTTATTTTCCACCTCGTCTTTTTTTCGGAGTTGAAGGCATTGCTGTCTCTCCCTTCGAAGCTCTCTTACTTATGCGTCTTGGGCCCGCCCGGGGTTGTGTTGATTGACATCAATCTTGAAGCCGAGAGGGGGGGGAAAGTAGGCATTGGTGCCACTTGGCCCATGAGGGGAGCAGCTTCCGAGACGACCGTCGACCCCACACACGTGCTCTCGTCCGTGCCTCGCGGGCCGGCAAGTCGGGCGACGCCGAGAGGCTGTGCGGAATGCCGCGCGTGTGTGCATGCATGCATGTGTGTGGATGAGGATTTTATTACAACCAAAAGCTAGGCTACCTCTATGTTGGGTCAAGGGCGCCTAGAAGAAGGCGCCGCCCCCCGAAGAGGAATCCCACCCGTACCCCGAGCCCCCGTCGTAGAGCGCGTCGAAAGCGTCGTCGCCTTCGTCGTATTCACGTCCGGTGTCCACCCGGTGGACGCCAACAGCGACTCGAGCGTCGCGCGATAAATCGCCTCGCCTTCCTCGCGTGATGCCACCTCGCCCGCCTCCTTCGCCACCGCCTTCTTCCCACGCCGCGACAGCTTCTCGCCGCCCTTGCTCGCCAGCGCCGGCGATGCCGTGGCGCGCCCGCCGCGCCGCCCGCGCGCCCGCGCCTGAAAGGAAGCCCTGCTGCGCCCGACGTGCCCCCGCGCCCGAAAGATGGCCCGCGACTCCTCCTCCGTCACTGGCATCTCGCGACCCCCTCGCGCCTGGAGGATAGCCCGGGCCTCCTCGTCCGTCACGGGCATCTGCGTCTTGTGCTGCAGGGCCATCCTCAGCGCCCGGACGCGCTTGTCCTCCTCGGCCGTGGCCGCCGCGCTCGCCTCCGCCGCCCCAGAGCCCCCTCCTGCCACCGCCTCCTCCGCGTCCGCGCCGCTGTATGTAGAATCCGAAGCACTGCAGGCGCCGCTGTCCGCCTCTTTGGGGCCGCGCGCCGCCGCGGCCCTCGCCGCCAGCCGCCGCCCCGCCGTCGTGCTCCTCGCTAGCGGAGCGCGTCCCATCTCCGCCGCGGGGGCCGCTTAGCCCGGCTGCGGCAGTCGCATGCCCGTCTGCGGCATGCGCGGCACCCTCGGCCGCGTCCGTACCGCCGCCGCCGCCAGCGCTCGCCAGCAGCACCATCGCCGCCGGCCATCGCCCTGCTGCCCGCCTGCCCGCCAGCCGCAGCCCCAAGCGGGGGCCCGACCGGAGACAGGGAGGCAAAGGATGACAAAGCTGTCGCAGCCGCGTCGCAGCTTCCCAGGGCCGGCAGGCAGCGGCACAGCTGACGTTGCACGACCTTGCCGAGGCCGAGCCCCTCGAGGCCGTCCTCGGCGACCGCCTCGAGCAGCGCTGCGACGTTGCCGACATCCTGGGCCAGCAGCTGCGGCACCACCTTGTCGGAGACGGGCGCAGAAACGTGCGCCCGCTCAAGGAGGGCCGCGATGTCCTCGTCGGGATCGATGAACGGCCGTGAGGCCGCCATCACCGTGGCGCCCGGCCGCGTGGCCCCGGGCTGCGGGTCTGTGCTCGCCGGCGGCGGTGGAGCGAGAGGGAGCGAGTACTGTGGGCGCGACGGCGCCGGGATTTTCATTGGTAGCGGCTTTATCGGGCCCACGTCCGCCACGCTGTCCAGCACGTGGGCGGCGCTCGCCATCTCGACCGCGTCGTCCTCCGGCGGAAGCTCCGCGTCGCCCGCGGCCGCTTCCCGAGCGCGCTCGTCGCGCATCCGCTCGTGGTGGGCCTGCCGACGCGCCACGCCGGCGCCCGTGTGCCTCGCCGCCGCGTCCGGCGACGCGGCGACGGCATCGATGCTGTCCGCCCGAGCGTGACTCGCAACTCCACGATTTGCCGTCCACGGCCACACACACCGGCTCTCCCCACCAAAGTTGAGTCCTCTCACTAGTGTTACATACATATTTCGGCGTGAAAAGTGTGAACGAACGCGCACCCCGGCTAAGCTATTGTGCATTGAGAGACTGGCCCGCAACAGACGTGGACCGCGCGCGCGGATCGAGAGCGCGCGGCCGCGGGATAGACTCATGTGGCCAGGGGGGATAACCAAACCACAGAGCTCACGCGACCTGGCCGCGGACGGGGTCCCACACCCAAAAGTTGGCGAGCCACTTCTCTCCTCGCACCACCGGCAGCGCAGCGTGCAGCGAGTTGACGTCCGCGTTGCCGTCGGGGAGATGGTTGTAGAAGAGTACAGCGCCGCCCGCGCCGGGATGTAGCGCGAGGGGCTCCTCCATCGTGTGCACGGTGGTGGGGAACGCGGTGCTACCGCCCAGCTCGGGCTCGTTGAGGTAGAGCAGCAGCGTGGCGAAGCGCGAGTTGGGCTCCGCTTCGCTCCAGTCGTAGTGCGCATCGTACCTGAGACCCGCCATGGGCAGGTCACGGACGTGTCATCAGCGCGCCCTCTCGGCGGTGGACGCGTCGTACTTTTGTCCCGGAGCATAGTGCACGAGCTGGATCGGCTCGCAGAGGCCGGAGCTGCTGCTGTCGTCGGAGATGCGCGCCTCGTCGATGCCGAGCACGTCGGCCGCGCGCCGAAAGAGCACCTGCGGCACAAAAGGTGTGCGTGTGTGCCCTTGCCCCCCTCCCCCGCTGCCGCGCCCCCGCCGGGGCGCCTCGGTGACCGGCGCAGAGCCTCGCGAGAGCCACGCGTTGCTCGAGGTGCGCGACGACGAGACGCGCCCACGCTGCGATGAGCGCTCGATGCGGTCGCGGCCCAGCTCGATGAGCTTGCTCGCCTCCTCCGCCGACAGAAAGTTCTTGACGACAAAGACCCGCGGCGCGGTGGACACCACCGTGAGCTGCAGTGAGCGCGAAGGCGTCTCCGACGTGCGCACCTCGAGCTCGTCGCCGACTCGCTCCGCCGCCCGCATGGGCAGCTGTGGCGATACCCGCCCTGGATGCGCCATCCAGTGCCGGCCCGTTGTCTCAAAGTAGGCGGCAGCCTGCCGCCTCTCCTCAAGCCAGGCCGCTAGCACCGACGCGTCCGCGGCGCCCACCGGCTCCTCCGGCTCTGGGAGCTCTGTGGCCTCGTCCTTCTCGCGGGGATCGTAGGCGTAGAGGTAGCGGCCCTGCGTGATGGTGAAGACGGCGAGCGGTCGCTCGCAGCCAGCACCCCCGCCGCCGCCCTCGTCTAGCGCGACGCAGAAGCGCAGGCCCGGCCGCGTGTTTATGGCGTACGTCGCGCCCGGCTTCAGCTGATGCATCGACTCCCTGTCGCCCGACCGGTCCTGCCACACGCCGACCGTGCGGTTGCATAGGTTCTTGAACTTGACGGGGAGGGCCTGCGCCATGTCGGCGATCTGCACCAGCAACCGCCGTTTGTGGTCCTCCTCTGTGATGGCGTGCGCGCAAATCAGTGACGTGCGAGGTCCTTACTACGTGCCTCCCTGTCTCTTGCCTGACTCACTCTGTAGCAGCCTGGCGTTTGTGCCCCGTGCGTGCCTGCCGCGTCCTGTGTCCCCCGACCGAGTTCACTTAAAAAAGAGCACTGGCCTAATTTCTTGGAGCACTCTACACGCGCGAATTTATTTTTTTGCCCGGACGCGGACGGACGATTGCGGCAGCGAGGCGAGAGCGGCAGCAGCCGACATGTCGCTCTCTCTGACGGGACGGGCGCTGCGTGCATTCGCTCTCTCTCGCGCGGCTAGGCTCGGCGCCGGCTGCGCCGCGGCTGGTCTCGCCGCCTCTCAGACCGAGTGCCTCGGCGCGGATGCTCGCCGCATTTCAGAGAGCTGCGACGCGGTTGGCGTCGACAAGTCGCCGTCTACAGGACCGCGGCCTCTGATGGAGCAGCTGACGAACCCTCCGCCGTTCGGGAGCGGCGCGTCGCGGTTCGACATGTCCACGTATGGCGGCCGAGCGCTGCACTTTCTGAATGTGCTGGGCGACCCCACCACGCTGTGGACGAGCGCCGCCGAGCTGGAGGCGCACCGTGACTTGCTCAGAAGGCACGCAAAGGGCGAGAAGACCGGTGCGACCGACGCCGAGCTCTGGCGAGCCGACAAGGTCGTGACGGCCACCACGCGCGGCGAGACGGGCGAGATGGTGCCTGCGCCTTTCCGCTTCTCGTTCTTCGCGTGCGCCGCTCCCGTTGGCTTCCGCGTGGCCGTCAGAGGCGCGCCTGCCGCCTCTGCCCCTCACGTCCGTCCGCGCCGCCCCCGCAGGTACGCCAACCTCGTCATCTGCGCCGGCCTGCTGCGGCCGGACGCGTCGCTCGCGTCGGCTTGCGTCTTCTGGCGGTCGGCTGCCGCCATGTCACAAGGGCGCTTCATCGACGCGTCCACGGCGCGAGGCGTAGGCGGCCTTCTTCCAGTGGCTCAACCAGTCGTACAACGCGGGCGTCAACTGGTGCAACCGCTCCTCCGGCGAGGGCGACATCCAGTCGCTCGCCACCGCCTACGTCGCCGCCACCGGCGCCGCTCTCGCCATCGGCGTCGGCGGGACGGCCCTCGGCAAGCGGGCGGGCGGCGGCATCGTCCGGCTGACGGTGCCGATGTTGGGCGTTGCTCTGAGCGCCGTCCTCAACCTCGTCCTCACGAGGCGACGCCCGTCGTGCGGAGGAGGCTCGAGGCGCGACTGCCGACCCCCCCCCCCCCCCCCCCCTTTCCCCCTCTCCCGCCGGCTGCAGGAGGGCGGAGCTGGACGGAGTACCTGTGTACTCCACCGACGGGATGGAGCTCGGCATCTCCAAGGCGGCGGGAGTCCTCGCGCTCACAAAGTGCTCCGAGGTGTGCGCGCGCCGTACTAGGCACTGCGGGGGCCACAGACGTCCCGCTCCTCTCGACGCAGAGAGGACCAGCCCCAAAGACCTCCGCGCTCGGGCCCTTCTCTCAGGCGCGCATCCTCTGGACGTTCCTGCTGCTCACGGTGACGCCCGTGCTGTCGGGAGGCGCCCTCTCCGCGCTCCCTTCTGCCATCTCCGCCAGCCCGACGGGCGCGATGGCCGTCGACCTCGGCGCCACCTTCGCCTGCGCCAGGGCTCGTCGTCCCGCTGTGAGCGGCGTCTCTTCTCACCTGCAAACCGCTGTGGATAGGCGTCACCTTCGCCTGCATCTGGCTCTTTGTCCCGCTCGCGATGGCTGTGTGGCCGCAGCGCGACACGGTGGCCGTCTCGGCGCTCGAGGAGCAGTTCCAGGGCCTGAAGGATAAGCAGAGGAGGCCGATCGAGTTCGTCGAGTACAACAAGGGGCTCTAGCGGCTCCTCCCGCGGCGCGTGTGGTGGTGGTGTGTCTGCACTCCTGCGTTGCACACCACGCTTCTGCAAGAGCGCTGTTCGACGAGTGCGGCGTGGAGGCCGAGCAAGCGAAGCTCGGACCAGCGTGTGTAATGTGTGAGAAAGAGAAGTGTGTCACAGCGTCCCGGACATGATCATGCGCACTGCAATACTGCGCTAGGCTCTCCTTTCCATCCATTGTATCAGCATACTAAAATTGACACTCGTAGACGAGACCTCCTCTCTGGAGCCGCACCGTTGAGAGACGAGGGCGTGAGGGACTGGTGCACTGCCACTGGGGACGCTCTGTGCTCCAGGAGATAGACACTCTTCACTCTCCCTCTGCTACACAGGGCGACACAGACAACAGTACGAACACGTACAAACTCCACCCCGAGTTCAGAACGGCAGCCAATGGGTCCCAGCGAGCCCTTGATCCTTCGTTGGACACGGCCGCGAACAAAGCCAACATGAATCGGATGCGGTGAAAGCCGAGTTGTCAGCCGAGCTCTTCCTTCCTTCGGTCGCGACAGAACCTGTCCTGGACCCGTCAGACTTCACCCGCGCGTCCAACATGGTCGGCGTCGTCACTCATGCGCCTGGGCGCATCTTGACTCTACCTGGTGCTTTCACAACCGAGGAGTGTGCTGCTCTCATCGCCGAGGCGGAGGATGCGGGCTTCAAGCCGTCCGCCAAGTCGGGTGGCGGGCATGGACAGGTGGCAACGACTGGCGCCCGCACCTCGCAGTTCCGTGTCGTCGACAATCAGAAGCTCGCCAATCTGCTCTGGGATCGCGTCAAGACGGCTGTGCCGGCCGACCTGCACGGGATCAAGCCCGTGCCATACATGCCCAACCAGGCCACGCGAGGCGACGAGTACAGTGCCGTCGGGTGCAACCCGCACCTGCGCTTCTACAAATACGACCCGGGACAATTTGTGCTGAAGCACGACGACTATCGCATGTCGCGCTTCCGGGTTGACCCGGCGACGGGCGAGCACTATGAGCAGATGACCTTTCTGACGGTGCTCATCTACCTGAACGACGAGTTTGCCGATGGGCGGACCAAGTTCTGGACCCAGTATGCGACCACCGACAGCAAGGGCCACTGCCGCTTCATTCGCGATGTCGATTTCACCGAGGCGGACCTCGCCATCAAGCCAGTGACTGGCATGGCACTCGTTAACGACCACATGGTGCAGCATGAGGGTGAGGCGCCGCAGAAGGGCACCAAGTACATCATGCGCTCCGACATTGTCCACGAGCGCCCCGTCCCCGCCGCTCGCGTCGCGGAGAAGTTTAAGAAGGGCCAGCTCTTTGGCGAGTGGACGCGCCACTACGAGCCCTCGTGCCTGCACTACACCGAGTAGCAGGTGCGATGCCAAAGCGTGCGCACGAATCCGGTGAAACGCCGGCGCCCCCGAAGGATTCCCAGGTGTGCGGCGCACGCAAGCGGCTCCTGAGTGAAGTCGGAGGCAGTGATGACACGTTGAAGGACCAGCTGAAGCGTGCACGTGTTCGCCGTGCAGCAACTGAAGGAACCAGATTGCAGTAGGGTGTAATGCCCACAGCCGAGCTTGAAGGCCTGCAACCACACACACACAAAACGAGACGAGATGCACAAGACAAGACGCGAGACGCACACGAGATGTGTGAGACTAGAGACACCTTTGGTTCATGCACCAGTGGCAGATCTAGATGAGGTGTGAGACGAGGCGTGCGAGACAACACGCGAGGACATGTGCTCTGCTGTTGAGTGGTGAGTACTTGGGTACCTGTAAATTTGACTTTCGTCTTGTAGTAAGATCCATCTTTTACACAGTACATCGCATGTGCATGTGTGCATGTGCATGTGCATGTGCATGTGCATGTGCATGTGCATGTGCATGTGCATGATGTGCATGTGCATGTGCATGTACGACCCATTTTGATTTTATACGCGCGTGGGGCGCGGCGCGCTGGCCGCTGCACTGAACATGCTTGGGTGCCCAAGGCATGCTTCAGCCGTGGCATCTGCCCCCCAGGCATGCGAGAGCGAGGAGAGGGTGGGGACTGGTGACGGGGCCAGGATCAAACGAGCCGGGGTGCCACCCGAACACCTTCCTTTCGGCGATGGGCCAAAGTTTGTCTGTGGCCCTGCTGTCCTGGGCAATCGGAAGGACTGCCTGGTGTATAGCGTCGGTTGTGTGTGGTTGCCACGAGTGTGCTCCCGCCCTCGCCAGTGCCGGCAAACTCCTCGGCACTTCACTCGATAGGCAGCGGCGGCGACTGGGGCTTCGAGCAGGGACTCAAAGCGGCGGCGCCCAACTGTGAGATGCACACCTTCGACCCTGCGCCGGACGAGATCCAGCCGTACGGCGGCGGCGCGTACTCGAAGATACATGCGCTCGCCTTGCGCGGCGGGGAGTCGACGTCGGAAAACGCACTCACCCTGGGCCAGATCCAGGCGAAACTCGGTCATACGGGGAGGCACATTGATCTGCTCAAGGTGGACTGCGAGGGGTGCGAATGGGATGCGTTGACGCGCGTCTTTGGCGACTTGCGCGCCGGCAACCTCACGGTGGGCCAGATTCAGGTGGAGCTGCACGCGCCAGTGTCAATCACGAAGTCTGAAGAGCGCGGGGACCGCGCCGAGCGGAAGCGGATCCGCGGCTTCCCCAACCAGTTGCGCGAGTTCTTTGACACTGCAAACGCGGCGGGCTTCTACATCTTCCACAAGGAGCGGAACGGCTGGGGCGTGTGCGACGGCTACCTCTGCGTCGAGTACGCCTTGGTACACGTGTCCCACGCCTGCCACGCCTTTGTCGAGAGCCACTGCCCGTCTCTGCCGCCCGAAGCGCTGCCGTGTCCGGCGCCATCGTTCCGCGCATCGTCGTAGGTATCCAGGAGAGAGAGAGAGAGGGGGAGAGAGAGAGAGAGAGAGAGTGAGTGAGAGAGAGAGAGAGAGAGAGAGAGAGAGAGAGACTGAGAGGAGAGAGGACACCGCGCGCAGAATCTTAGACCAGGAGGAGAGCGATCACTTCATATAGCTGAAGCGAGATTCGGTGCGCGGAGACGCGTGCAAGCGCGCCCGCGCGCCACACGTCTGGACACCGCGACCGGGAGACGACACCTCAATTAGTCATTTTAGACGACCGACACGCGCGCATGTGCGCGCGCTGAGGGGCGCCGTGCGGCGGCGCCGGGCGCTGCGACGTGCGAACTGCGAGTAGCCTTTCGCACACTCTTCCACTGCTTCCCGCGCATAGACAATCGCTTGTTCTTCTTTCAATGTGTGTGTGTCAAAACAAAGCTACGCGGGTTCACGCTGATCTGGTGGCAGAGGCGTTGCTGGTTCCGGCGGCTCGGCGTCGACATATCTTTGTTTCAGCACGCGGTACTTCTTCAGTCGTATGACGCCCACCATCTGCGCGAGTAGAGGGCGGGGAGGGGTGGGGTATGAGTGCCCTGCCCTGACTGCCCTCCCGTCCCGCCATCTTCCACCTATCCTCACCCTCTCTGCAAACTTCCCGCCCCGCCACTTCCCGCCTCTCCTCGCCCTCTCTGCGCCGCTCCGCACCTCTTTCACCATAAAGCGGCCCAGATTGATCGCGCGTTTGATCTCCACCTCGTCCGTCAGGTGTCGCCGCTTCGCAAACTCTCGCTTTGCGCGCTCGCGAACGTACGGCAAACCGGCTGGATAGTCGGCGCCCACCGTGATGATGCGGCGGTAGAGGTCTCGGACCTACACGGTATGCTCTCGGTGCGTTTAAGCGCGCTGCTCTGTCGGAGCGGTGTCGCGCCACAAGAGGCGCCAGTGAGTGCATTGCCGAGAAGAATTTCCGAGTGCAAAAGGCAGCGGCCCCTTGCCGAGAAGAAAAGAAAATGCGGTGGCACTCGTCTCGTTTGTGGGGTGCGTTTTATTTATTGACTCGGTTTTCGCGGCCTGCGCCGGAGAGTTGCGGGCCCAGGCCTGAACTCCTCACTGCACTGTTGCAGAAAGTCTTTTGTAATGCTAGACTACGAACGGGTTTCTTGTCTTCACACCCGGACACGGAGAGGCGTCGACAGCCGCAGGCCATATGCCCAGACCACCCTCCGCTCTTCTGGTCGAGGGCGGCGAGCGGCTGACGTCCTCCGCGCTGTCCAGCCTCGGCTGGTACACCCTTGACGAGCGGAAGGTAGCTAGCCGCCCGGTTTGGCGGCACGCAGTGCATGCGGACCGCTGGCTCGCCTTTGACGGCGAGGCGTGGCTCTGCCAGACTACCGACTGCCTGGGGCAGGCGCGAGGGATGCTGCAGCTCAGCGACCCAAAGTGCGGCTCGCCCGACCGCAGCCTGATGCCCTGGAAGTCACCGCGCGAGCACTCTGCCACCGGGTGGACGGTGCAGCCGACGCTCACTTGCACGGCCAAGACTGCCGAGGAGCTCGCGGCGGCGATGGAGCCGCCAGAGGCGCTGCACCTTAAGAGCGCCCGCCCGCTGCCGCTCGACGTCTCCGTCGACTGCCTCGGCTGGTACCGCCTCTCCGACAAGCGGCTGTGCGAGTGGGCCGACCTCCCTCCCGAGGCGAGCGACAAGCTGCCGCGGCTCGCGCAGTGCCCGGTGTGGGTGCACGCGGTGCACGAGGACCGGTGGATCTCGTGCTCGGACTCGGGCTGGTGGGCGCAGGAAAAGCGCAACCTCGGCGCCTCGGTCGGCTGGCTGCAGCTTCCTTGCCTCTCGTCTCCCTCGCCGCCCGTCTCTGCGCAGGTGCGCGGGCGATAAAGACTCCGGCAGAGATGGGACTCTGCCGAGAGACGGGACTCTGCCGGAACATGGGAGTCTGCCGAGAGACGGCACCCAGGGAGGTCTCCCGAGCCCGCCCGCCCTCGCGCAGGTGTGGAAGATGTGGGACGGGCGTGTCTGGCTCTCGCAGCCACTGCTCACCTGCTCCGCGGCGACGGCGGAGGAGCTCGCCGCGGCGCTGGAGCCGCAGCCGGCGCTGCTGCTCGACTGCAGCGAGACGCTCGCCTCGCCCGCGGCGTCGGACCTCGGCTGGTACACGCTGACGGAGCGGCGCGTGTCCGGGAGGCCGGTGTGGCGGCACGCTGTCCACGCGGACCGGTGGCTTGCGTTTGACGGCTCGCGCTGGCTCTGCCAGCTGACTGAGTGCGTCGGCCTGTCCACGGAGCGTGCTCCTCGCAGCCTCCCCGCTCATCGTGCGGACGCCTCTCTCGTCTAGGTGCCTCGGCCAGTCCAAGGGGATGCTGCAGCTGATCGACGGCTCTTGCGTCTCCCCCGATGCGTCGCGGCAGCGCTGGAAGGTTCGGCGGCGCGGCGGTGGGCGAGAGGAGGAGCACGCGAGTGATTGATTGATTGTCAATGACTGTACCAGGCGTGGGACGGTAAGCGGTGGGACGACCAGCCGACGCTGCGCTGCGAGGCGCACAGCGACGAGTCGCTCCGCCGCGCGCGCGTCCCTCCTCCCGCGCTGCTGCTGCAGTGTTCTTCGACGCTCGAGCTCGACACGGCCGCTGCGTGCCTCGGCTGGTACCGCCTCTCCTCCAGCCCCGCCCCCCCCAAGCCGGCCCCCGCCGACCCAGCCTCCTCCGAGGGCGAACCTCGCGACAGCTGCGGCGGCAGCGACGGCGGCGGTGGCGGCGGCGGTACCAGCTGCGGCGGCGGTAATGGCAGCAGCGGCGGCAGCGGCGGCAGCGGCGGCAGCGGCGGCAGCAGCAGCGGCGGCGGCAGCGGCGGCAGCAGCGGCGGCGGCGGCAGCGGCGGCAGCAGCGGCGGCGGCGGCAGCGAGAGTGGTGGCGGCAGCAGCGGCGGCGGCGGCGGCGGGAGTGGCGGCGGCGACGGCGGCGGCAGCATCAGCCGCTCGAGTGTGGGTGCGGACAGGGCGGAGCGGCCGGTGTGGGTGCACGCGGTGCATGAGGACCGGTGGGTCTCGCTCAGCGAGTCGAGCTGATGATGAATGAGCCGTTAGTTCTTCACGAATGGGCCCGGTCACTTAGGTGGATCTCGTTCAGCGAGTCGAGCTGGTGGTGCCAGGGCAAGGCGAACGTGGGCGACGCCAAGGGGTGGCTTCACCTGCCATGCGTCTCGTGCTTCACCCCGCCAGGGTCGAGGCAGGCGTGGCGCGTGTGGGACGGGCGGGCGTGGTCCGCGCAGCCTTCGATCCGCTGCTTTTCGCGCACCGACGCGGAGCTGGACGAGGCTCTCACCCCGCCGCCTGCTCTCTTGCTCGAGGGCGGCCGCAAGCTTCACCCGGAGGAGCGGGCCTGCTCTCGCGCACACCACTTCCGGCCCTCGCCTCCCCGACCCTTTCTGCGGCTCGCCGTAGGCGGCCGCCTGCCTCGGGTGGTACAACCTCGTGCACGAGTCGCCTCCGCCGAGCCCGGCTGTGGGCGGAGGCGGCGCGGGCGGCGGCGCGGCGGGGATTCACAAGCAAGTCAACGCGAGGCCAGTTTGGAAGCACGCGACGCACGAGGACCGCTACCTCGCCTTTGACGGCGTCGCGTGGCTAGCGCAGGAGCGAGTCAACCTCGGCCGCGCAGACGGATGGCTCGAGCTCTTCGACGCGGGGTGCGTGTCGCCCGACCAGTCGAGGCAGGTGTGGAACGCGTCGGACGGCAAGGACGGCTGGCCGGCGCAGCCGACGATCACGTGCCGCCGGCCGACCGACGCCGAGGTGACTGCCGAGGCCGTCGCCGCCTCGCTGCTCGCCGAGGAGGAGGAGGCGTCGGCGCGGAGCGCGAGGCGCAAGGCGGCCAAAAAGGGCAAGAAGAAGAGGGGCGGCGGGGCGGAGCAGCCGCCGCCGCCGCCTGCGCCGGAGCCCGCCGCGGTTCCCGCCGCCGCCGCCTCCTCCTCGGAGGCCCTGGCCGAGCCCGATGCCGTTTGTGGCGGGAGCGGGAGCGGGAGCGGGGGCGGTGCCGGTGCAGAGGCGCCCGTGCCGGCTCCTGGGGCGTACGTGCTCTTGCACTCGCTGGTGGGTCGGCCCGACCTCAACAGCAGGCGCGGGCTCGTGCTGTCGTACGATGCGAAGAAGAGCCGCGTCGGCGTGCGGGTGGACGGCGAGCCCAAGCCGCTCGCGCTGCGGGTCGCCAACCTCGAGCCGATGCCTCCCGGAC
>NW_005201421.1:222501-237585 GCF_000372725.1 Emiliania huxleyi CCMP1516 | reverse complement strand
CCGGAACCCCAAGGCCCAAGGGGCCCAAAAAGGCAAAAAAAAAAGGGGGGGGGGGGGGGGAAAAAACCCCCCCCCCCCTTTGGGGGGAACCCCCCGGGGTTCCCCCCCCCCCCCCCCCTCCTTTGGGGGCCCTGGCAAAACCAAAATCCTTTTTTTGCGGGAACGGGAACGGGAACGGGGGCGTTCCCCTTCAAAAGGCCCCCCTCCCGGCCCCTGGGGGGGAAGGGTTTTTCCCCCCCGGGGGGGGGGGGCCCGCCCCAAAAAAAAGGGGGGGGCCTGGGTTTTTTTAAAAAAAAAAAAAAAACCCCCTCGGCGTGGGGGGGGAGGGGGAAGCAAAACCCCCCCCGGGGGGGGGCCCCAACCCGGGGGGAAAGCCCCCGGGGCCGGGGCCTTTTTTGGCCCCCCCCCCCCCCCCCCCCCGCTCCCCCCTTTCCAGCCGCACGTGCGCGCGTGGTCAACGGGTGGCGAACGAGCCCCCCCCCCCCCTCCCCCCCTCCCTCCCCCTCCACCCCCTCCCCTCCCTCCCCCTCCCCACGGCTCCCACACCGCCTCGCCCCGCCCCCGAACGCAGGCGAGAGCGGCGAGACGACGGAGGAGGAGGTGGAGGTGGAGGGGGTGGTGGAGACACCCGAGGAGACCGCCGCGGCGGAGGCGGCGTCGCGGCAGCAGAAGGAGCTCGAGGCCGCGCGCAAGGAGGAGGAGCGCAAGCGCGCCGAGGAGAAGGCGCGGCGCGAGGCGGCTCTAGAGGCGGCGGCGCAGGAGGCGGCGGCGCAGGCGTCGCGCGCGCGCGAGGAGGGGCGAGGCGAGGAGGGGCAGGGGGAGGAGGAGGACGAGGCTGCGGACGAGGCCGAGGCGTCGCGCGCCGCCGAGCGGGCGCGGCAGGCGGAGGAGGCGGCCGCGCGTGACGAGCAGGCGCGGATCCAGAGGGAGGACGAGCGGCAAGAGGCGGAGCGGCGCGCGAGGAGGGAGGCGGCGGAGGAGGCGCGGCAGGCGGCGGCGCGCGCGCAGGCGGTCGAGCGGGAGAGGGCCGAGGCGGAGGCGGAGGCGCGGCGCGTCAAGCAGGCGGAGGAGGCGGCCGCAGCTGCGGCCGCTGCTGCGGCTGCAGCCGCCGAGCGCGAGGCTGAGCGTGCCGCAGCGGATCGGGACGAAGAGGAGCTGTTCGGGCTTCTCGAGGGAGCGAGGCGTCCCCCCCCCCCCCCCCCTCTCTCCCCTTTCCCTCCCCCCCGAGGCTTGCGAGGCGACCAGGGCTCACTGCGTGGTGCCTGCCGCGCGCCTGCAGGCTCGAGCTGGAGGAGGAGTGCCGTGCCGAGGAGACGGGCGTGCCTCAGGGCGGCGCCTCCGCCTACGGCCCCGGGTGGAGCTCGGCGGAAGGGGGCATCAACCGCAGCCTCGCCGGCCCGAGTGGAGGGCTCGGCCCCGCCCGGTGGCCCGTCGAGCCGGTCAACGCCTGGCCGCCTCAGGGCGAGGCAGCCAACGGGTGGGCCGCCGCGGCGCGAGGCGCCGGCCCGGCGGACGGCGAGAGGGCGCGCGCGCCGGTGCCACCGCCGGGTGCCCGCACACCGGGCGCCAGCCCCACCAAGTGTTTCGACGCGGAGCCGCCGCCGACGCACCGCCGTGCTGCCGCCTCGCCCGACGGCAGCAGCTGCGATGGCGGCACGCCCACGCCAGTCTCGAGCGGGTTCGTCACGCCGAAGCGTGAGGGCGGGAACGCGAAGAGAGATGGGAGCAACGGCACTCCCGGGACGTCTGGAGGGGGCCGCGGCGGTAGTGGCAGTAGCGGTGGCGGTGGTGGGGGCGGTAGAGGCAGCGGCAGTGGCAGAGGAGGTGGCAGCGGTGGAGGCACTGAGGGAGAAGGCAGCAGCGGCGGACTGGTTGCCAAGGCGCGACGGATACGCAACGCCCTCGGCTTGCAAGAGGCGTGCCTCTCAACCACCCCTTCCGCCGATGTCCCCCCCCGCCTCACCTCGCCCATCGGATTGTGCTTAGGCGCCGATCCCAGTCATCCTCGATCAAGCGTGCGCCTCCATCGGGCTACAGCCGCCCGAGGGCTACGTCGCGCGCGCCGACGCCCTCACTCGCGCACTATTCGGCGAGTAATCACGGCGTGGATAAGAAGGTTGGTGCAACGTTCGCACCAAGCAGAGGACACAACCCGTGAACGCCGTGAGAGAGTCTCTTCTCTAGAGCCGTACTGACCTCCGCGTAGCTCGCGACATCGTTTCACGTTTGTGCGAGACATCGATGTAAAAGAAGCGAGCTCAATCACAAGTTTTACAAGAAAGAGGGAAGAGGAAGGGACGGGGATCGCAGTGAAATTGCAGAGGCCGGAGGCCGGAGCCCCCCCCCCCCCCCCCGCGCCACAGGCGCGCACATAGCGGCCCGCGCACGCGCACACACACACACCCTGGGCGGCTTTATCGGCTTGCCCAAGTTGCGTGTGTGTGCGCGCGTGTGTGTGCAGCAATGTCTGAACGCGATCCGACCAGAGAAGGGGCGCCGAATCATCATCGAAAACTGCTCGACCTGTTCGTGGATTGGGAGCTTTGGCGCGGCGGCTTTGCATCTCTCTCGTGGTCGCTGCTGGTGCCTCTACTGACGAGCTTGTCAGTAGCAAAGTCAGCGCGCGCGTCCCTCGGCTTCGGAAGCGGATGCGAGTGCCTCAGCCGTGGCCCTCGCGGAGGCGGTGCGGGTGATGTGACCAGATCAAGTAAGGTCTTTGGCGCCTCCGGTTCGGGCGCTGACGCTAGCGGTACCGCTGCGCCGGGGACTAGGCCGCCAGGCTGCTGCTGCACGATTCGCAAGGCAGGCGGACCGGGGATCGTCGGCGCTACCGGCGCTGTGCGGGTCGCAATGGCAAAGATGCAACTGGCGGCGGCAAGAGACGTACAGAGAAGGGCGGCGATCGCCGCTCCAATCTGCTGCCAACTTGGACGCCGCGATGCTGCGCGGATCCCTCTCGTCCAGCTCCAGAGCTGGAAGATTGGCTGAAAGAATCGCGACACGCTGGCAATATCGGGACGGCGTGAGAGGAGGAACTGGAGATAGACCACGAGCGCGAGGAACGCGAGGCCGCGCAGAGGCGAGGTGGGCTCCGGATCGACGAGGTCGAGCAGCACGACGACCGTGGCGGACTGCACCAACGGCGTGAGCGGAATGTGCAAGAGGTAGCACCACAGGGAGTCATTGCCGACGGCGCTGAGCCACGAGCGCCGTCGAGGCATGCACGCACCGAAGCCGACTATCACGCAGCACAGCAGGACGATGTGCAGCGCGTCGTGCAGAGCCGTCCCAAGCCGCCACACTGGATCCTCGCCGCTAGAGCCGCCACAGGCATGCGTCGTGTTGTGGAACGCGCGATCCTGGCGCCGCATGCAGCCGTAGGCCATGACGATCGGCGAGCGGTCGAGGCTAAAGTCGAACAGGCCGAACGGCGGAGCCATGATGTGCAATGTTGTGATGAGGACAACGAGGACCGCCCAAATCGGCCTGACGTTGCGGGGCGACACACACACACACACACACACACACACACACACACACACACACACACACACACACACACACACACACACACACACACACACACATATGCACACACACACCGCCTCCGCATTCTTGCGTGCGGTTTACTCCTCTCCTAAAATCGCGAGAATTCAGAATTCTTTTCCGTCGCAGGTTTTTGCCGCCCGGTTTTTTCATGAGGCCGATACACTGGCTTTGCGCCGCCACCCTCTGCTTCTCGGCCGCCGCGGGCGAGGCCGCGCTTCGCCCGCCGCTGCTTCGAGCAGTGGCACCTGCGCTGACCCGCGACGGCACACTTGCAGCTCCGGCCTCTGTCCCTCTGTGGCGGCTGCGAGGTGGCGATGCTGCCGCAGCGCCAAACCTCGGCTGGCTCTCGCTGATTCCTCCGGTGGTTGCGCTCTCCGCGTCGGTGGCGTTGCGGCAGGTAATTCTCGCCCTCCTCCTCGGCGTGTGGAGCGGCGCGCTCCTCGTCCATCGCGGTAACGGACTGCTCGCCGCGGCGCGCACGTTTGATTCGTACTTTGTGGACGCGCTGGCGGAGCGCGAGCACGCGGGCGTGGTGCTCTTCACGTTGCTCCTGGGCGGCACCATCGGCCTCGTCCAGAAGGCGGGCGGCGGCCTCGCCCTCGCCGCGCTGCTGCGCCGCTTCATGACGTCAGCGCGCAGCGGGCTCGGCGCGTGCGGCGCTCTCTGCTCGCTCATCTTCTTCGACGACTACTCCTCGGTGCTCATCGTGGGCACGTCGATGCGCGAGGCGATCGCGGCGCTGGGCGTCCCTTCCGAGCGGCTCGCGCTGCTCGTCCACACCATGGGCGTCGTCCTCGCAAGCGTCTCGCCCGTCTCCTCTTGGGCGAGAGACAACCGAGAGACAGCCGAGAGACAGCCGAGAGAGAGAGACAGCCGAGAGACAGCCGAGAGAGAGCCGAGAGGCAGCCGAGAGACAGCCGAGAGACAGCCGAGAGACAGCCGAGAGACAGCCGAGAGACAGCCGAGAGACAGCCGAGAGACAGCCGAGAGAGAGCCGAGAGAGAGCCGAGAGACAGCCGAGAGACAGCCGAGAGAGAGCCGAGAGACAGCCGAGAGAGAGCCGAGAGACAGCCGAGAGAGAGCCGAGAGACAGCCGAGAGAGAGCCGAGAGAGAGCCGAGAGACAGCCGAGAGAGAGCCGAGAGACAGCCGAGAGACAGCCGAGAGACAGCCGAGAGACAGCCGAGAGACAGCCGAGAGACAGCCGAGAGACAGCCGAGAGACAGCCGAGAGAGACAGCCGAGATATGGTGTCCTCGTTGGCGAGCTGCAGGCCGGGCACGGCGGCCGCTTCCTAGGAAGCTTCTCTGAGCCTTCCCCGGAGCTTCGCCTAGGCGGGGCTCCAGATCGGGTACGTCGGCGCCCTCCTCAAGCAGATCGGGGCGGTGGACGAGCCATTCCTCCGCGGTGCAGCTCGAGATGACCCGAGATGACCCGAGATGACCCGAGATTAGGTGGACGACCCCTTCCTCGCCGCGGTGTCGTCGGTGCGGTACCGCTTCTTCCCGCTCCTCGCCCTCGCCGCCCTCCCCCTCTCCATCCTCCTGCAGAAGGACCTCGGCCCGCTCGGCCGGCAAGAGTTCAAGCCGCGCCAGCCTCGCTCCTCGCCCCGCCGCACGGCAGAGAGGCGGGCGCAGGGGCAGGGGGGGGGGCGGGCGGAGGGGCAGGGGGAGGGGGCGGTCGCGGAGGGAGGGCCCGGCCCGCTCGACCCCAAGGCGGGGACGCCTCTCCGCGCGGTCAACGCCCTCCTTCCCTTTGGGACGATCGTCCTCGCAACCTTCGGAGGGATGCTAGCCGACGGCGCGGCGAAGGTGCGGTCGCTGCCCGACGCGTCCCGCCCCCCTCTCTCGCTCGTCTCGATCCTGTCCCACAGCGACTCGATCACCGCCCTCATCTGGGCCTCCGCCGCCGGCTGGCTGTCTGCCCTCGGGCTTGTGCTCGCGCAAGGCGCGCTCGCGCTCGACGAGGCGATGGCCGCGTGGGCGGAGGGGCTCAAGGAGGTCCTCGAGCCGATGCTTGTCCTCCTGCTCGCGTGGGCCCTCGGCGCCGTCATCGCCGACGTCGGCACCGCCACATTCCTCGCCCGCTCGCTGCGCGAGGGGCTGCCGCGCTGGTCGCTGCCTCCCATCGTCGCGCTGCTCTCGCACGCCATCTCGTTTGCGTCCGGCTCCTCCTTCGGGACGATGGGCGAGATGCAGCCGAGATCCAGCCGAGATGCAGCCGAGATCCAGCCGAGATCCAGCCGAGATGCAGCCGAGTTGCAGCCGAGATGCGGCCGAGATATAGCCGAGATATAGCCGGACGACGGGCACCGCCCTGCCGCTCTTCCGGCCCGCGCCACGTCTTTTTCTCTCCCCGACAGGCATCGTGCTGCCGTTAGTGGGGCCTCTCGCGCAGGCTCTCGGCGGCGGCTCCCGCGAGTACCTCCTCCACTGCATCGGCTCTTGCCTTGGCGGCGCAACCTTCGGCAACATCTGCTCCCCCATCTCGGACACGACCATCCTGACGGCGCCCGCCGCCGAGGTGGCGCCTGCCCCGCTCCTCGGTCTCTCCACGGCCGCCTCCGCTGCGAGCAGGTCCTCGCGACGAGGTGCGACTTGCAGGCCCACGTTGCGACAATCACGCCCTACGCGCTGCTCGCCGCCGCGACCGCCTTGCTCTTCGGGTCCGTCCCTGTCGGGCTGGGCCTCTATGGCCCGCTCGCCGCCCTGGCTGTCGGGGTCGCGGCCATGGGCGCCGCCATCGCCGTCTTTGGCACGTAGCCGCCCCCTGGAAGGTCATACACCGGCCTGCTGCCGGTCGTATACGACTTCGGCGTCCTGCTTCACCTCTGTCGCGTTCGGGCCTCGGAGCACGCGGGCCGGGGGGGCATTCAGACCGTGCCCCGAGTCGGATGCGGAATGCAACGAGCCCGAGTGACGTAGCGAGAGCGCGAGCGGCGGGAGCGGGCGGCGGAGGGGGTTGGGCCCCTTTCGCGGGGGTGAAGGGAGGCGGCGTTTCCCGCCTGCGCTTGCTGCGCAGAGCGCAGTGTCGGATTCGCCCTTTTTCCACCGTACAAGACAAACAAGAGTCACATTGAATTTGGTCAAACGCCTGCTGGGGGGCAGCCTCGGTTCGCGGAAGCGTATTCCGGAACCGCCGGCGGAAAAGCCAGATCGCAGAGATGAGAATTGGGATTTTGTATATAGATTAAAACAACTGTGCTCTCTAGAGTAGAGAACAACAGTCAACACGAGAAGTTGAGTTTGAGAGGAATGATGCCAATGTACAGCAGTGATAGCTGATGTTCCAAGAGACTCCCTTTCCCAGGTCTCGCTACTCTCTCGTACCTCGCACGTCTCCGACACAGTCTCGCCTCCCGAGTCCGACCGTCGACTCCAGCGCGCGGCGGCGGCGCCGGCCACGCCCGAGACTCTCGAGAAGTACTTCAGGGAGAAAGAGAAAGAGGCAGGGGCGCACGGACATGGGGCATGGGCTTAAAGCAAACGGGGCGTGCCAAAGCGAGTCAAGCGGCATGCATGTACAAAGGGAAAGGTGTGAGGCAGGGCTGTTGTTTCGGTGATTGGAGGTCTCGTCATTGCAGCCCGGAGCTCCTCCTCGAAGTCAGCTACCTGTTGCCCTGGCCATAATCTCTCTGCTCTTTGCCGCTGTCTCCTGGGCTTTTGCGAGTGACTTCTCGTTCAAGTCATTCAGAGTTTGATCGTCATGAAATTGATCTGAAAATTCGCCACGAGGGAGTGAGAGCGAATGAACGGGGAGGCACGAGGCGACAGTTGCGAGCGAGACGCACCTCTCGTGAAGACCGGGAAGGCAGGCGGGTCTGCAGCGGTGAAGTCGAACCCAACCGCCTCTGGTTCGGGCGCTTTGGAACTTGAGCAACCCATGTACGCGCGCGAATAATCGTCCGTCCACCGGAAAAGAATTTGAAGAACCAAACAACAAAGCTCGCTTCGGAATTTAATTCAGCTTAACACACAGCCCTGTGTGGTGGCGGTGTGCCGTCCTCCCATCCCTCCCTTGGCTGGTCTGATTTCTTCTTTCTTTTACAGCCTGCCCTTGATTCTCTGTTGAAATTCTTTCTTTCTTCTTTTATTTAAGAAGATTCTTTTTAATCGGCTCCCGCCGGCAAGTCGAGGTGGAACCTCGCCAACTTGGCGCCAAAGACCGCCTTGTTGGAGATCCACGCCCACGCTCCGGCCGGCCGTGACTGGGACCTCGTACAGGTCGGCGGTGACGAAGCGGCCAGATGCGAGAGGAGTGAGGCGCCGCTGCTGGCTGATCGTGCGGCCCAGCAGGTCCTCACGGCGCTCTCAATTGACTCACCCTCATGAAACCGTGCCTCGATGCTGAATGAAGGTGAAGCGAAGCCTCGAGTCTTCGACGGTCTATTCGCCGCGAAGGTAGAAACCATCCTGTCGGCCCGCACATATCTGGATCGTCCAGGTCGTGCCTGCCAGAATGGAGGCCGATGTGTGTGGGCGGGGCTCGAGGCAACACTAGCTAGTGCGCGAGGTGTCGTGACAGCCAGCCGAGCGAGCGAGCGAGACTGTCACTCACAGCCAGAACACCGGCACCATTTGGAGGGGGCCTTTCGTGCCATGTATGTCGGTGTATCTTGGGAGGGTACCGCCAGAAGAAAAAACCCTTCAAAAAATCCACAAACAGAAGGTGGACCTGAAAATGAAAATTCCGTCCTCAGCAGAGGAGCTGCTCTCCAGGCTTCAGGCGCAAAGAGTTGCATGCCACCGAAGGCGCTGTCGAGGTTCGCCGAGCTCGGCGCAGGTTGGAGGACACCGTCACCGACGAGCGCGTTGGAGTATTCACTCCGGACAAAGACAGTGGCACGCGCCGCTGCCGCTGCCACTGTCTCACCCCCTAAACAAGACAAGGTACCGCCTCGAGGTACCGCATTCAGTACCGCCCCGAAAACGCCATTTGCCCGGTACCCCATATACCGTAGTCTTTGTTAGTATCGAGGTCTCGCGAGTTTTGGGGGTTCTCGGCGCCGCGCAGCGCTGCGAGCAGCGCGATGCCACGGCGCTCGGCCTGCTGAGAGAAGACCTTCCCGGACGGCAGTGACAATTTACCCGACATCAATCGTCGACGGCAAGCTCGAGAACTGCGCCTCCAAAGTCGCCCAGATTCGCCTCTCGCGGCGCGCTGAGTTAGTATCGCCGGTGCGCCAGCCAGCTCTGCTCCACAGCAGGGCATGCCTGACTGGCTCCTGCTAGCCGTGCGTCCTGGTGGCATCCATTGCCAGCTCAGGTAGCCTCAGGAGGTCGCCTCGCGCACAACTCGGCGCCGCACAGCACCGCTCCGCGTTACTACCGAGTTAGTATCGTCGACCCACAGAGACTGCTCTTCTGTAGGTGGAGCCGACAAACGCCGGCCGGGTCGGCCCCGCCGCCCCCATCGCCGCCGCCGGCGCGGCTGCGGCCTCGGCGGACCATCCGGCGCGCCGCGCGCCCGACGGGGAGGCGTTCACCACTCCTGGATCCTCACCCTGCCACGCCTTCGTGCAGACGCCGTGGCACCCACCTCAGGCGCCGCTCGGACTCGGTTGACGGCCGCCCAAGTGCTTGGCTCGTGCCCAGCCGACCGGCAGGCGATGCCCACTCGCTGCTAGGCTAATCTCGGGCTGTCTTGCGGCGGTGTGGTGCCGTGAAGGGCACCCGGCACAAAACTACGATAGTTAGTACCGTGCGGGGGCAGTGCATTTAATTCTGTCAAAAATCGAAATGTGCTCTGTGGGACTTATTGGGCTAGGGTCATACGTCCGGGAGGCCCCCCATGCGTGCCGTAACGAGCCACGGTGCTGGTATGACTCTGTTCACGTTCACACCTCTTCAATAGCGCAAAACTCCGATACAGGAGGTAACGGCGACGCGAGGACGCTGGGAAAAGTTCATGCTGCCAACGCGCTCGAGTGCAGGTCGAGCCAGATGTGGCACTCGTTTGCCATCGCGCTCCTCGCGACCGTCGGGCAGTCCTGCGTCTACTCGAGTGATTGCAATTCGAACGAGGATTGCGTCTCGGGCACCTGCAAGCTAGAACGCGGTGAGTGGTGCAGCACGGACTCGGCCTGTTATGCCGGCAACTGTCGCGGGAATCGCTGCTGCAAGTTGGGCATCTCGGGTCTGTGCACCGAGTGCAACACGTATGGCTACTGCGGGGTGTGCTCCGGCGCATACTACCCGGATGGAAATTACGAACTCGATTGCACCGCCAAGGAACTCCCCGGCACGTATTGCGGCTCCAACCCATCGGTGTGCCTGAGCGACATATGCAACTGTGACTCCAGCGGCGCGCCAGATGCGTACTCCACCTCGTACTGCTGTTCACCATCGCCGCCGCCAGCACCACCGTCGCCGCCGTCGCCGCCGCCGTCGCCGCCGCCGCCGCCGTCGCCGCCCGGGCAGTCTTGTGTCAACAACTGGGACTGCGGTTACGAAGAGGATTGCGTCTCGGGCATCTGCTTGCTAAATGATGGGGAGCGGTGCAGCTCGAACTGGGAATGTCAGAACGGCATCTGCCGCGGGAATCGCTGCTGCAACTTTTTCATCTCGGGTCTGTGCACCGAGTGCAACACGTATGGCTACTGCGAGGAGTGCTCCGGCGGATACTACGTGGGTTCTTCGACTTACGCTCTCGATTGCACCGCCAAGGAACTCCCCGGCACGTATTGCGGCTCCAACCCATCGGTGTGCCTGAGCGACATATGCAACTGCGACTCCAGCGGCGCGCCAGATGCGTACTCCACCTCGTACTGCTGTTCACCATCGCCGCCGCCCCCTCCGCCGTCGCCGCCGCCGCCGCCCCCTCCGCCGCCACCGCCGCCGTCGCCGCCGCCGCCGCCCCCTCCGCCGCCGTCGCCGCCGTCGCCGCCGCCGCGGCCGCCACCGCCGCCACCGCCGCCGCCGTTCCCGCCGCCGCAGGATATCTTCGGTCGATTCCCCTGGCTCATTGCGACGATAGTAACTGGCGCGCTTGTCGTGGTAGCACTGCTAATTGCTCTGCTGCTTGCAACTGCTGAAGGCCTTGCAGAGTGCGTCGGAAAGGACACCGCATTGGGCAGAGCCTTGACAACATTCAAGGAAGGAACTTATTATTGGGTCCCGCTCTTCTTGAAACAGGGGGGGAAAGTTGCACCTGCCGATCCATAAATAAATAAATAAAAACGGACACCTCTACTGTGAGATGGGTAAAAAGGAACAGGTCCCCGCCCTTGCGATCTTTGTGCAGGGTTCTTTGTGGGTGTGGTCGGCGACTAGCCGGGGTCGTCCTCCCGATGGGGAACTTACGCGCCCGTCTGTTCAGCGAGCCCGCGATCAGCGGGAAAAGCTCCGCCGGGCACTCGCTCAAAATCCAGGCGAGACGCTTGGGCACGCGGCGCGTGACGCGCAGCGCACCCTTCTTGCGCTGCACGAGCGCCCGCGTGATGCAATGCCCGTAGCGAGTCTCAATGAGGCGGTGGCTCGCCGGGCAGTGGCAGCCGGTGTCGACGTCGATCGTCGCTCGTAGAGCGCGAGGAGCAAGTCGGAAAAGTATGCAGACGCCAGCTGCTCCGTTTCGTCGAGCTCCTTCTGGCCCTTGTCGTTGGGCGTGCGCTTGTCAAGATCGCTCTGCAGGATCAGGGTGGCCTCGCCGCCGTCCATGTCGGTAACGCCCGTCGGGCGTCGAGGCAGATATCTTCCATGGGGTTGTAGTCCTGGGTGATCAGGATCTGCGACGCGGCCACAAGCTGCTCGCCCTCGAAGGCCAAAGATGAGACGGTGCCGCTCCTTCCCACCAGTCTTGTAAGCCTTGAGAGCGGCGACGACTTCGGGGCAGGCTGATCGACTCTCGCTCGCTGCCACCGGACACAACATTATACATGTGTGTATGTCGCGCGCTGCGCGCCGCGCGGAGAGCCTCCTCCGCTCCGTGCGTGCTCTCGAGCACATCATCGAGCGCAAACGCGGCCTCGAGGATGCCCTCCCGAGGGCGAGCGCCGGGCTCGAGGCGCGGGCCGGCGGCGTCATCCACGACACCGTCGCGGGCACGCTGAGGCACCTGCACCAGTACGAGCGTCGACTGGACGCGGCGGCTGCTGCGGCTGCAGGCGACCGCGCCTGGAGGGCGGTCGAGGACATGCCTCTGCGCCTGCTCATGGCCTCTGCGCTCTTCCAGTGCGAGCACACTCCGGCCTCGGCAGAGCACGTCGTCCGCAGCGCCACGGAGGGCTGCGCACAGCTCGGGCGCGCGTGGGTGGCGACCACTGCGTGAGTGCGGGTCGAGAATTCTTTTCGGGATGAACGGCAAAGGTGCGCGAGCCCTGGAGGCCCTTCGGATGAGATTCACAGAGAGTTGATAACTTTCACAGCGCACTTCTCGATTTTTTCCGTTTCCCTATCATTGAAAGTAGCAGAGGGGTCGGACCACACGCTCTCCGAATGGGATTTTCTGCCCTGCCGCTGTCGCGGCCCCGCCTGCCTCCCGGAGGCCCGCCCGGCCATGCAATCCGCCGCCGGACCGCCCGGCGGGTCCAACCCGAAGCGGGCGACCGGCCGTTCGCACCGCTCGGCCGGCGGGGCGAGCCCCGCGGCCCTCGATCGCTCGCCCCGGGTCGTGGCCCGACCGGCCCACGCGCACGTCCTGGCCTCTACCGCCGCTTTCGGCGGCGCAATTTGCGCCTTCATCGCTCTATGGATCCTCCTGGCACCCATCGGACTCTTCCCGACGGTCGGCGGCGCCCACTCCGTGCACTTTGAGTCAGACTCGCTCTTCGGCAGGCACGCTCTTCGGCAAAAAGTCGCCGCCGGCTGTCCACGCCGAGCCAGCCACATGCCGGCTCGCACGGCAGCCTCTTCCTCTCGACCAGCCTCAACTTCGACACGGTCATCATTTTGTCGCTGCGTGCTCGTGGCGAGCCGGGCGGCGGTCAAAGTTTGCCCAGACGAGCGCCAGGCGATAGCAAGGTCTCTGTTCGCCCTGTGCATGTCAGGCCAGGCTGCAGCGGGGCACTACCATCGTGCTACGCTGTTGCAGCCTGACCTTTCCCACTGTGCACAGCCGCCAGAGCACCACCACCGCCCGGCATCGTGTCACGGCGAGCTCCTTCTGCACCCGTTCGCGAGGCTCTCGCGCTGGCACACTTCGGCCTTCCGCTGCTCGCGTTCGGCGAGCTCTTCTCCGCACTCCTGCCACGGTGCCGTCGCCACACACCTTCTGGCCGGCCTGAGCCATGCGGACTCGACCTCTCTCCCTCTCTGGAGCACGCCACGGGCCGCGACGGCTGCTGGCAGCCGGCCGGCGTGAGGAGGCAGTTTGCCGGCACAGTCGAGCTGGAGTATCCGCTTCTTGATGCTTCTGCGGTCAAGCTCGACCTTATGTGACATGATATGCCACAATAATGCACGCTCTCACCCCTCAAAGTGTCGAAGTTTACCGGTGACTCTCCGGTGGCCCGATAGTACCGTGTGCCTTTTTCTTCAAACGAACGCGCTTCGAGGTTCGACAATCGCTAAGCTGCTTATGGGGCACCGCTGCGACTCCCTTGGGGATGCCTGAGGCCACCCCAAGCACTCCCTAAGCCTTACGTGGAATAAATAAATAAATAAAAACGGTCAAACTCTGAGACGAGATGGGATTTAGGGACATGTGTCCCCGCCCTGCACGATCTTGGTGTGAGGGATCTTCAATCCGTCCCCTCACCCCCTGGTCACTACCCGACACTAGAAGAGCAGCAAGAGTTGGGGCTGCGGCTACGGCTGCGGCTGCGGGAGGGGCTATGGTCGCGGGAGAGCCGCTGCGCCGCGTGGGCGCGCCTACACCGCGCTTGCTCCGCTCGCCACCTCTCGCAAAGGTCCAAAGTCATAGCCATCACGTGGACGATTTCAACCCTACTCTGTGTTTGTCTACGCACATTAGCAACTTTGTGCTCATGTCAACGCCACGCCAGTGCTAGCCCATTCAACCCCGCCCCATTGGGGGCGGGGCCCGTCAAGGGCCTCACTCTAGTCGATCATACACTCTCCGACACGCGCTCGATACATGAAGCGACTGCTGATCCTCGCTGCACTCGCCAGTGCCGTCGACGCCGCCACTGTCCGTCCCGCCCTCGCGGCGGTCGCCTCTCCGCGCGTCGACTTGGTGGCAGCAAAGCACGTGGAGCCGGCGCCTGCGGCCAAGCTCCTCGAGGTGAGCAAGTCGGCCGCGATGGAGACGATCCTCCTCCTCGCGTTCCTGCGCGCCGCTGCCGAGGTGGTTTCACGGGCAAGTGGCGAGCGGTCCAAGTTTTGGATTGGGCAGCTTGCGTGGGTTGTGGTCGTGCAGGGCTCGTCGCGACTGCAGGGCTACATGCAGTCGAATACGCAGACCCTCTCGCCCGAGTGGTATGATAAGCTGGTAAAGCCAAACTGGAACCCTCCGGCCTGGCTCTTTCCGGTGATGTGGATCCCGATCAAGCTGGCTCAGACGGCGGCCGCCGGGATCACGTGGCGTGCGCTGGGGCACCGCACTTTCTCCGCTGCGCCAGTCGTCATGTTTTTGCTGCACCTCTCCCTCGGCGACATCTGGAACGTGCAATTCTTCCTCAAGCAACGCAAGCTCACCGGCCTCCTGGTTATATACACCTTCTGGGCCGCACTAATCGCTTCTGCAGTCCTCATCGGACGCACCTCGCTCTTGGCGGGAGCGCTTGTCGCCCCGGGGGTTGCGTGGGTCGCGGTTGCGGCCGCTCTCAACCTCGACATCTGGTATCTCAACCGGCACACGTGAGCACGAGATGGCGCGCAATCCAGCAGCTGTCCGCCCGGCTCCTCACTCTGCGTACGGCTCTAAAAGTGTGTGTCGGAGATCCACCTAAAGCTAAAGAGGCGCAGGGGCGCAAAACACACACGCATGAATCACAAAAAAAAAAGGGTCTCAAAAAGCCCGGAGAGCCCAACACCGCGGGATTCCCGCGGAGTTCCGCCACGAGCGCCGAGAGCGGAGATATACATCATTAATATCTTGGCACAACCACTGAGCGAGACTCTGCGGAGAGGAATAACGATGAGGGTGGGCGGCGCCCGCGGCGGGGGTTTTGCGCACAGCAGCACACGCACACCACGTGCCAGAATAAGCCCGGCCAAATCCTCTGGCGCGGGCGGCGCGGGCGGCGCCACGGCCACCCCCGCCGTCGATGCCTCACGCCCGACTTGCCTCCCCGCTCCCCGCCGCCAAGTCGAGCTCCGCCCAACTCACCTCTCCCATGCGCAGCGAGGCGAGCCAGTCGTCGATCGGCCTCGGCGCCGCCGTGCCGCCAAAGGTGGCCAGCTTGCAGCCCTTGCGCAAGACGCAAGCGACCGAGTGGCGCACGCGAGGCAGCAGCGCCGCCAGCAGCGGCGGCTTGCCCGGCCGGGTCGACTCGGCGCTGTAGTCGAGGAGGGCGACGGACCAGCCGCGCCGCTCGCCGCCCCGCAACTCGGCGTCGAAGTGCGCCGCCAGCGAGTGGACGGTGGACCGCTCGGCGACGCCCGTGTTTGTGACAAACAGGAGGACGTACGAGCCGCCGG
>NW_005201421.1:220880-222280 GCF_000372725.1 Emiliania huxleyi CCMP1516 | reverse complement strand
CTCGCGGCGCTCCGCTCCCTGTGGCGCAAGTCGCAGCACGGCGGAGGCAGCTCCCTGTTCTCGGACGGGCGCGTGCTCCTGCCGCGAAGCGTCCACCCACCCAAGCCGCACGCGCCCGCTCGAGAACAGGGAGCTGCCTCCGCCGTGCTGCGACTTGCGCCACAGGGAGCGGAGCGCCGCGAGCGCGCCCACCGCCGAGGACGGCCAGCCGCCGTCGCCGCCGCGCGGCACGAAAAGCAAGACGCAGAAAGGCTGCTCCCCGCCCGCCGCCCCCGCCGCGCCGCACCGCGCGCCGAAGTTTGCGGCCGAGAGGAGGGGGACGGCGGGCGCGGCGGCGGCGCGGAGGCGGGCGACGAAGTCCTCGCGCGCCGCCGCGTCTGGCCGCTCGGAGATTTCGAGGAGGAGGGGCGGGGAGCGGCCTGCAGGGAGGCGCGGGGATGGGGCCGGGGGCGGGCCAGGGAGGAGCTGCAGTCGCGAGGGAGAGGGAGGGGAGGGGAGGGGGATGCGGGGCAGGGCGGGTGTGTGTGTGTGTGAGGTCGGATGGCGGGGATCGCGCGGGGATCGTGCGGGGGTGGCGCGGCCCTTGTCGAGCGGAGAGCCCTCCTCCTCTGGCTCCGTCCACAAGGCGACCACCGGCAGCGAGCGCAGCCCGAGCGAGTGTGCGAGGCGCGCCTGCGTACAGCTTCGCCGAGCTTCGCCGAGCTTCGCCGAGGTTCGCCGATCAGCGGGCGCGTGCAAAGCGAGGGGGGAGGCAAGGGAGTTTGGGTGGCGGGGCGGGGCCGGCGGGGCCCGAGGGGGTGGGGGGGGGGAGGGGGGCGCGCCTCGGGGCTTGCCTCCGGCGAGGAGGAGAGGCCTCCGTCGACGTGCATCGACGAGAGGGAGAGCAGCGGCGAGAGGCGCGTCGCCAGGTGGCGCGCGAAGATCGAGTCGGCGATCGGCCGCGACGAGAAGATGACCGCGCGAGGCAGCTCCGTGCCCCGGCCCCGCTCGAGCGCGGCGGCGCGCCTTCTGCCGGCGGTCGCCTTTGCCCACGCGGGCTGCAGGAAGGAGGCGAGCGCCTGTGAACGCAGAAGGCGGTCAAGAGACGACAGAGGCCTGCACGGCGGAGGCTGCGAGCAGGAGGCGAGGGCCTCGGCTGCTCGCGGCCCTTTGAGCTTCGAGATGCGGGTGCGGCTCTCGGGGAGGGACCTGTGGCGGCGGACGGCTCCATGAGACGAGACGGTGAGTGAGCGTTGGGGTGCGGGTGCTGCTCTCGGAGACAAGAGAGCGCTTGACCCACTCGTAGAGCAGGAAGTCTCTAGGAGGTGTCTGGGAAGTGTCTCGGACGAGGCACCGCTTGACCCACTCGTAGAGCAGGAAGTCTCTAGGAGGTGTCTGGGAAGTGTCTCGGACGAGGCACC